>NC_054084.1:25007706-25083284 GCF_017562075.2 Anopheles merus
CCTAGCCCGAGATAAAATATCCAATCGGAAGCTGTAAAGACATTTGGTAATAGTTGAAACATTAAATAAAACTCGATAAAATGAAAAATATGTTTTTAAGGGAACAACGGAGATAAAAGTGATCCGTTTATATACTGAAACAATTCAATTCTTTACATACTTACAGTTAAAACAAATGCAAAATAATAATACGATAGTGTAACCCAAATCGATTTCTGTTCCCTCGTCTCTTTTCTCTTAACGCTTCAAATCTTCAGAAAGCATCTTCCGCTAGTACCATTCAACAATCGATAAATCAAATCCCACACAAACAAGGAATGAAACACATCAACATTTTTTTCACTTATCCGTTCAACCAGCAACGATCACATAATAGCCGGATAAATATTCCCCTGGCGAGTAATCAGTGCGGTTATTATGATTTTTCGCAATAAAAGAGAGGCTTCACCCTTCTTCATTTTCCTCCCTAGCTACATTGCAGTAACCATACCCTACCAATCCTTCCATCCCTCTATTGGCTGCCTTTTACCATGGAGCAAACCAATATGAATGATTATGTTTATTGTTGATGCTTTTCAATGTGAAATGTATGCGCACAGTGCTTCCGACTTGACTGATGGAAGTGCACCGTAATGCTGAAAGGTAGTTGGGCGTCTATCGAAACACTATCCCAAGGCGGAAAACGGGATACGGCCTCACATAGGAGCGCCGCAATTTCTCCCTGAGGAATAAACGGTGGCTCAGATTGGTTCCATTCATAACCGATGATTACGATTGGCTGAGTAGCATGGGATTGAATATGTTGCTGTGCTTAGTTTAGTGGCTTCTGCTATTATTAACTTCGCTTGCTGCAAGATGCAAGTAGCAGCAATTTACATACTCGGTGCATTATTTATTCTTCTTTCATAGCATGTGATTCTGCAATTTTGAAATCTTTAAACTATATTTTCAACATACTGTTTATATTATTGATTTTCGTTGTACAATCACACTCCCATCACATAAAATGTATGCATCAATTTAAGGATTGAATAATATTGAATGTTCAAAGCTCATACATACTTCCAATCCAATGCCATGCTACAAAGCGCGTACATTGTTATTGAAAAAAAAACCTGAGAACAGAAAATGAAATGAACATTTTAATAACACAGTTTTTTCGATGTCTATTCGACATCCTTTCGGCAAAACGTGTCAACATTAACCCACAAAATAAACACACGGGTACCATATTTCACGCCCTTCAGCTGTGTCGCACGTCCCTGTGGGATATTTAAAAAGGTCTTGTAACTTGATCTAACACTGCGCAACCGTTTTTCATTAGAACACACGACTCCTGCATTTCCCATGTTCACTGTGTGGCATTATGAGGGATCTCTGTGCAGTAGCCTTTTCTTACCATCATAAATATGCACTAATGTTGAATGCAGTTATTTGAAAAGGGTATCCAGTGGATGTTTGGTACGGAAATAATACAAAATGTACCGGTTGGTTGATTGATTGATTGATTGGTATATTCATGTTACATCAGCTTAGCTAGTACGGATATTTGATATGGATGCTAGTGATAGAGCAAGACAAAGATAAGCTTTGTTTGTTCTCACACTTCAATTGGTTATCCCACATTGTAGAAGATTCCATTCTTGTTTGTTATGACCCATATTGAATTAAATACAATCTCAACGCCTCTTTGACCATACAAAGATGACTAAAGTAAAATGTACAGTCCAATTATTTACAGCGGCTGTCCAATCTTTGGCACATAATCCTGATACGTATAGAGATGATATTCTGTTTAGAGGAAAACTAGTCGACTGCATTGCTCACCTGTATCATCGATTTTGCATTCGCCACCGCGGCAAACGATGGTTTGCACGTCCTTGCCGTGGCAGCCATAGGCACTGCTCTCCTGCTCGTCATGATCCTCCATCAGGGCTGCCAACTGTTGATGATGTTTCACTAGCGCTTTATCGTAGTAGTCGATGTTTTGTGTCCGACAGGTTCGTCTCCTTGATTGCGTGCATTTGTTTGAGCACGCGCTCCACGCAGACCATGATGACCAACGGCGTACTGCGAGCAATAAAAAGAATAATTGAATTCATACGCTGTATGTTACTATCTCCGCCATATTGGTAAGATATACTCATATGCATATTATTTTTGCAAGTAAGTATCTTTTTAAATGATAAACATTGTTAGGTTATTTTATCCTTGAAATAACATGTATATTAGAAAATGCTTCTATTTATTACATAAAAGGAGAGATTTGGTGCGATTTGGTAAAGTTTTCAAATCTTTCGATAATACTAAAACAACATCGTTATGGTAATACTCACCAAAGGCATTATCTTCGAATCCATTCGGAGTGATTATTTGTGTATCTTCTGAACAAGCGTAATCACCCGTTTTGCAAACAGCACACACAGCACAATCCCAAGATTGGACGTGTAACGAAACAGAAATTAAACAAACACGTCAGCAAAAACTCGTTTCGAAAGATCAATCACTAGCAGGATTTTGAACGGACGATTAATCATGGCATAAGCTATGCGAAGATTATTTGTTTAGGACAACTTCTTGCACCGACTGATAATCATTCGTCATCCTACCTGGGCAAGTTACGCAATCGGCCGTCTTCTGTTGGTTAGGTCCCACGCAGGGCGCCCCACCATACAGGGGGATGGGATCGCTGCAGGATCGTGTGCGTTTCCTTCCTTGAGCTGGTTTCCCCGGACAGCGGCACTCTAACCAGGCGCTCCATTGGCTCCATCCTCCATTAACTAGAAGCAAGGTTAAGAAAAAGAAGAGGAAGAAGATGCAAATTTATGCATTTAAATCATTTATACAGGCTACGACCGTAAGCTAAAAATTAAATATTAGGTTTTTTTACTAACCATACACGATCAATTCTATTGGTTCCGATATCCTTTTGCCGGCAATGTTTTCTGCGACACACGTATAATTCCCTATGTCCTATATTATTGGAGGAAAAAGTTAATAAAAGAAGAATTTCACATTGTAGGCTTGATATTGTAGTCACACAAACATATGATAAGCTTCCAAAAAAATTGAAATCGAACATACCTGCAGATTGAGACTAGTTATCACAATGTTTCCTTCAGCCGTGAAGGTCAATAATGGACTAGAGGTGACGGTAAAATTGTTCTTCAGCCACGTTATCTGAGGCTTTGGATAACCTTTGGGAGCCATGCACTTAATTTCCAGCTTTTCTCCAGCTTCAGCACGTATTCTGGTTTCCATAAGGTCGAAGTTTTTCTTCAAATCTGGAAGGAAAGTAATTGATAACATAAAAGAGGTGTATACAATGAGAAACAGCTTCGACGAAAAACTAGTACGCAACGTATTGATACCAACGGCTACTCAATAGCACTTGATTTCAAAAATACATCTGAAAACTCGACTGCACACAAAACTTCCACACCATCTCAGAAGCGTTCTTCATTAATGAATCGTCGCCGTCGGAAGTGCATGGCGCCATCCAAAAACAACTCGGCAGTTGTTCCCGAACTCCGTGACTTCCGTCGACATAACCTACAGGAAAGGTAAACTGCTCTCCGGAATGAATAACGCACGACATGCGAACCCAAAGAGGGTTTGATATTTGTCAGGCATTAGACCCCAGCCAGACCTCATTTTTGGTGGCCTTCTTGTGAAGTCACATCTTTATTCAACTGGTTTGTTTTTTGAGTTTGTGTGTGCGCGTGTGTGCCCACATGCTTCTTTCCACGCATTCCGGATATGATTTATGACCACAGCGGCATCTGTGGATGGCATATGGGGCCTGACTGACTTCTTCCCGTATAGTTTTTGGGGTTTGTTTTATAATGAAGCCGTTTGAACATTGTAACAAACTACAACATTCTACTCAATCGATGCAGTTTATCATCAACTTCTGAGAAAAATGTTGGAGCTGGGGCGCTTGTTAGAGAGCCAACCATAACTTTGTATCTTGAAGAATTTTTATTACCGATTTGTTAAAATGTGTGCAGATAATTTGAGACAGCAGCGAGCGAATACGAAGCGAGTGTACATTTTGAATTAAAAATATAACTTGCTTCGGATCTGCTTGTGGTGTTTTTTTTTTCAATATCGAGATGATGTGAGGGTAATTTATTAATTCATTATAAGTTTACGCGATGTGGTAGAAAAGATAAGCAATACAAATCATCTTTATTCAATTCATAGATAATAACAGAACCTTTTATTTTAAACTATCAAGTGTTTTAATTTTAAACTCACCTTAAAAATAACTTTCAAAAATATCATGTGATGACTCTGAGCCACAAATACCTTACTTTTATCGTACGTATTTTTATACACAACGAGAAGCAGCTTGCTTAGGGTATTATCTTCCGAATGCTTTTAATGAGTAATCGTTTGGCTTCATCGCGTTTACCTCCCCATCTGAGCAATATGCTTCAAACTGCTTAAGAAGTTGAAACTCAACCAGCGAAGCCTTACGTACAATCTTATGAACATTGAAGCAAAAGGAAATCGCTTCTCCTAACCTGTAACATTCTTTCCGTAAGCATTAACTTTGATAACTTACGCATTTTTAATGCCTTTAACCACAACGAAAACCTCTAAGCACCAGCTTTTTCCGCAGGGAAAATAACACCTCCTTGCTGATAAAGGTGTAATTTGAGCTGCAGGAACACATCATGTGAAACATTACAAGTCAATGAGTAATACCGGTGTACACATACACATGTTTAAACAGAAGAATTAAGTAACCTATCGTAATAACAACACACAGAGCTTGCTCCTGAGTGATAGGTTCACTTTGTTATGATGAAAGTGTGTTATGGTGGAGTTTCTATTCAATAAGGATATTCGTTTCCAACGACTAGAAAACAGTAACGACCTACATAGATACTGAACATACCTCAGGTCGTATAATTTAGGTATATTAAATTCAAAAGAAATTTAAAATAGCACAATTTCTCCTTCATTCGACGTGACGGTAGCCTCCATCTTACTTTTAATTTCTTCCATTAAACCCTCATCTCAAGCACCTCACTTCATGCACAGCTGGGGCACCGTTTAACTCAGCAGACACACTTATTTTTACAGCATTTCGCTGTTACTCATTTCCTCGAAATGGTTCACCTGCTCGGGGTGGGATGACTCACCCATCCATTCAACAAGTGATGCATACTTTTAAAGCCTCTCTAATGCTCGTTGTATAATTTAATGCTTCTCAACGCCCTCGCGGCCCTTCCCAACGATACTTACACGCAACAACAATCGAGGCGGGCTGGCTGACGGCTTTCCCGCGCGGAGACCAGGCGTGGCATTCGCATTTGAACGGCAGCTTGCCGAAGTACTCGTACACCAGGTCGCGGGAGATTGTGGCCGTTACCTCCTGGAAGTGCACACCGCTGTGCGGATCTACGTGCGACTCTTCGATCGACGGGGGTGGTTTTATGCTGCCACTGCACTTGAAATGTATCTAAAAGCAGGCGAGGAAGGAAACGAAAACGAATAAAAAATACATAGAATTTCTCTCTACACGATCGCTCCAATCGACCATAAACACGCACAAACACATGCAGGCAAACGATGCTACCCGAAATCTCTGCACTCTGCAGCCCGACCTGTCCATCTGAAACAATTTATCGCCACATTCGCAACGCTGAATAAAACATAGCGTACCACCCCGGGGTATGGATCTGCATGATGGTGCCCCTAAAAGGATTAAGAACCCCATAAAGCCTACGCTACACGCAAACCCTCACACTTTCGCCTGATCGGTGAATGTAACCGAGTGTTGTTGTTTTTTTTTCTGTTTTGGTTCTATTCAAATCAGTAGAACCCTGTTGTGATGCTCCCATCTTACTTCCGGTCTACTATTTTGCTACATTCGACGCGTCCCACTTGATAGTATCAACACAGCTTAGCTCTTGTCGTTTGCTATAAGCCGTCAGAATAAAATATTCATGAAGCTAAAGATGCTCGTAACCTGGTGTGGTGAGGGGAAGGGTCACGCAGCAAAACAACAACCACACCAAAAGGCTTAAATCGAGACGAAAACAACACTCGACGAATGGTGGTTTTTGCATCTTCAAATGTGCTCCAAAGTTCTGACCAACCAGTCCATCATTGGGGTCGTATGTGGGGAAAAAAAAAAATATTATAAAATATTAAACATGCTGTGTTCTTCTGTAGTCTGGATTTCGATTCTCTGGCTTATTTTCACTTTTATGTACATATTCAGATTCTTGGATGGTCGTCTTATGGTATGAAAATCAGATTCCTTTGGTTTGTACTTACAAAACAATCCTTTCGCGCCTTTCCCCGCTCTTGTTTATGCACTTGTACACCTACTTAACTTAAGTGAAAAACGTAAAACACCAAAACTCGTGCCAACTTTTCCCACCACTCACCTGCAACGTGTTCGCCGCTTTGCACTTCAGCACGGCCGGCTTGCTCCGGATCACGTAAGTATTTTGCGGCTCAACCAGAAAGTATGGCGCTTCCTCCACCTTCAACCCACCGCCAGTGCGCTCGCCAAACGTGCCGAACGCTTCGCTTGGTGGAAGTACATCCTCACCATATGACACTTCACTGTCATTTTCATCCTCCTCTTCTTCTTCCTCCTCCTCCTCATCATCCTCCTCATCTTCGTCGACTTCCTCGGCTCCGTTCGATTCGGCAGCACCACCCAGCGCCTTCCCCACCTTAGAACCACGCACACTTGCCGTACCCTTCGGGTGTTCAATCACAGAACCTGACGTAGGTCCGTTTGACTTGCCGGCAAAAATGTTATCCAACGTGCCTGAATTGATTATTTTACCGTCCTCATAATTATCACCTTCGTGTTCTTCCCTCGCCGGTGCGTCGTAGTACTCGTCCTTGGCAGCGTCCACAACGTCATCATCCCGGACGGGCCGCCGGTCGTCAAGCATACGGGCCGGCTTTTGAGCAACATCACCATCGCCATCATCATCATCATCATCATCATCATCATCCCTCTTTTCAATAACGTCACTTCCTGGCCGTTGACGAGGAGCAAGTTTCATTTCCGCGTGATTGTTTTCCGACTTACGGACCGCATGCAGCTCACCCTTTGGTACCGTTGCGAAGGGGAGGACGAGCGATTCGTGCGATTTACGGCTTTCCCGGTCCGGTGCGGGATTGAATGGAACATCCCATCGTTTCCCTGCGTCCGGCGGTAGGTGAGCCTGCCGATTGAAAGGCGACTGCCGCTGGCTATTGCCATCGAATGGCGGTGATTTATACTGTTCCAATGCGGTATCTTTGCGCGGCAACGCAGCGGATACATGCTCCGGGTAGTCCGACCGACGGTGCTCTTGCGTTTCCAGACCACCGGGCGAGGCCAGTCCAACGGTGCAAATAAAATATAGCTGAAGGAAGTATGGTAATCGGCAAGGAACGGTCATGGTACCGGGCTGGGCGAGAGGAAGCGTGCTGAAGTGAGTGATAATGTTAAACAATATTAGAGCCAATGCTGATAACCACAAAATATCCACAACGGATGTGAGCAGTGTTCTTAGGAGGCACGGGATGTGTCGCAGAATATCATCGTTTTTGGTGTTGTGGTCGCTGTTGTTGTTGTTGTGGTGAAGAAAATGGGTTTTTACTGTTGGTTTGTGGCACACTTGAAATGCCCGTCATAATTTACAGAGGGCTGACAAAGTGTACGCTTTGTGAAGATGCTTAAACTGGTCTTATTTACGCCATTATTTGGAGGTGTCTGTAAAAAAAAGACGAGTTTTTGTTAGTAATTCTTTATATACATTATTTTCATACTTTAAATTTTATTTGAAATGTTTTCGAGTAGTTGTTGCAATGTTTGCAAAGTAAAGTTGATCAAAATTTAGAAATTTAGAAAGATTCAGAAATTTAATTAAAATGTCAAGCCATTTCCATCACCCTATCAAATGTGCGGTCAAGATAGTTGAAGAATTCCTCATTCATTCCTATTGCTATCAATTTGTAGCGACATATTGAGAAATTCTCACCGTTTTTCTACGTGAAGCTCATTTGTATGTGGTACTTTCTCTGCAGAAATTAAGATAAGAATTAATGTGCTACGCTTCTTTCCCGTCTTCATCACTGTACACTCGAGAGAAAAATTACTTCATTCTTAACACTCTCCCCGAACTGCTCGTACAGAGCAAGTTTTAATTAAACCAAATCTTACCGTACAAAAGCACAAAACGCACTGCAAAGCGACTTTTATTGCTTAATCCTAGCACCCATCCACATGGTGCATCGCCGGTACATTGTTGTGCAGTGGAAAACTTTATGGAGGTAAAAATAATTTACTGTCAGCACAACTTTTTCGACAAGATGTACGCAACATAAACGCAGCCACGACGATGCGTCAGACCGAATAGCTTCCTGACGGTTCTACAATAAACTATTTGAGGTTTTTCCTCGTGAATAGCGCGCTGTGCCCGGTGCAACTCCCGCGCAGAATGCTTACACCGCTTGACTAATTTCTTTGGGGTTGGTTTTCAACCAAGAGATAACTTTCCGTGGCACATTTCCAGCGGTACCAGCTGTGGAACGGAAATGTTCTCCGCAACCTCAGCAATGCTCAGCTGGGACACTGGGGCGTGCGGTTGGTGTGGAAATGTGAAAAATATGTTGCTAATTTTTCCATTGCGGTTTCCAACTGTCTTCCGCTGGATGGATGCCATCCCTGTGTGAGTGTGTTTTGTTGGCAAGTGCCGGCAAGACGGAGTAAACATTTCGCCTCGGATCCATACTCGGATCGACCCGGAGCCTTGCCGGGAGGGAAAGGGTGCAGTGGTGCTCCGTTTTCGTAAGCGTTATGCCTTCATCCGTCGCAGCTGTATTGGACAGCGTTGTCACTGCAATGCTTTAGAGCTTAAGTACTTTTTGGTCTTTTTTGGTGGCTTTAATTATGCGAATTACTTATAATTAGTTTTTCATTATGGCTTCATCGTGTCGCGGCGCGTTTTTTGCACAGGCTCCGAGCCCTTTCACTGGATCGTAAAATTGGCTTAATGAAAAGTTATTGAAGCGTTAAGCGGCGTTGCCACTCAAGGGTTTGGGTTTGCTACTTTTCCGTCAGCGGTACGGTTTACTTTCATCTGTACGATGGCAACGAGTGACTTTTGTTGTTGCTGTTGGTGCGCCTTTTGTTGTTGTTGTTGTTGGTATTTGAGTTCGATTTTTCGTTAGCAAGACAATTGATCAAACTTTTTTTTTTAATATTATTATCTTAAGCAACTACAACATCAATTTTGAAATATTTTTGTGAAGATTTTTTAAATTACACAAAATAGCATTATGTTTGCCTCCCTTTTTAAAGTACAACAGTGCATATTGTTCTACACAAAAAATCATTGCTTCAGGTCGTGGTATGTTCACCCTTTTTGAAATACAAAAGAGCTTTAAAGTGCAATCGATTTCGATTTGGCAAAGCTCCATATTGATCTGTCATTTACAGCAAGCCATAAGCACTCTTGGTGTTTCCCAGCGCTCTCTATAACACCGATTGCTGTACCAACAGCTACAACGCTGTCATGGAGGAAATTCCAAACTGCATCCTCTCACATGTGTGAATCGCAGTCGTAAATCGAACAAGCTTAAAAAATCATTTGTTTCCAAATGGGATCAACAGTCACATGCAGAGCCCTGTTTCTGTTTGCACTCTTCCTCCGAGGTCCGATTTTGAACACATTTATACAACGGGAAAAAAGTACCAGACCAGTATAAAACATGCTTGATACAAGGTACTAAAAAAAACAGCACTTTGCAGGAACTTAGTGCCACTGGGTACTTAGCAGGAAGATACTTCAGAACATCTCCATTGCACAAGGCGACAGACGATGTTCTACAGTATTGGGAGAATACTTTAATTCGCGACAAGAAAAGATTACTTCGTATACGTGCACTTGTACTTGCTCCTTGTTGTGGAATATGTTTTGCACACTATAACAAGCTCTGAATTGGTCAAACCCATATCATCTCTTCACTAGCACTATGTACAGTTTTGTGAAGAAGTATAGAGTAAATATTATATGTTAACTGTTACTCTCGGCTACGTACAGTTTTTGAAAATAATGGAAAAATGTCGTATTTGTAAGCATTAAAGCATCAAAATATATGTTTTTAGATAATTTTAAACAAATATACAAAGTACATTTAACAACGTTAATGAAGTGAACTAATACAAACAGTAAGAACAAACTAAAGTATTCAGCCACTGAGATATATTCCACAGCAGCTTGTGGTTATTAGTTTTCACCACCGTTTTAGCCTCATCACTAAAAGTATGAAAAGAAACACCAGTGAGTGAAGTGAAATGAAAAAAATGATTGAAAAATGGTACCGCAACCAACACCATTCCAATTTCAAGAAGCAAACAAAAAAAACACACAAATCTTGAAATATCGATTTCATCATTCGCCCGACGAATGCACGAAAAATCCATTCTAAAACAAAGCATACAAAAAGTTCCTTCATTAAGCGAAATGTATTCTTATCGGGAGAGGACGAGATTGAAAATTGGCATTTCAGTGTGCGTTGTACATCTTTAGCCGATATCATGTTCCAATTTCCATCTTTTCATCAAGAAAAACTGTAAATGGAAACAATGCTTCGCGAACAAGTTCGCTGATGATTAAGCGTGCTTTTGCTTTCTTTTCTTGCCGTTTTGTCCTGCCGCAGTGGATGAGCTTTTGTAAGCAGATGTTTGAACGGAATGAACGATGATCGATGTTGTAATTCAACAGATTTTTTGCCTTTTTCAGAATATGTTTTGGATTACGTCACGTTTTCAAGAAGCTCACAAGCAAATATGTAAAAAAAAAGAACTACAGGCGTCCCCCGAGTTACGACCCCCTCGAGTTACGACGATTCGCAGATCGACGATTTTGATTTTGACAGTTAAAAGTTGTCATTGACAAGAAATTGATGTATTTTTTTGAATATCTGGGCACATAACCGTTATACACACATTTCCAAAGATTCCACAACTACCCTATCTTGAATATCTATATTGTGTACGGGTTTTAAAATATAATTATTACATTATCGAACATTATTTTAAATAAAATACACGATATCATAAATTCCAACTCTTCAACTTCGGTTATGAACTTTATATTCATAGATATTCGACATACGACTTTTTCGACATACGCCTTGCTTTGGGACATTTTCTCGGTCCCAAATACAGTCGTATCTCGGGGGACACCTGTACAATGAAAAGTAATACTTATTCACACTTTGACTAAACACACATTTGTAAAAAAATAAAATATATTTTTGTGTTTATAATCAAAATGGTTAAACTTCTTTTTTTATGTATATCGCCAATGAATATCTTCGCCTCTCGGATGAAACATAAAGCATATCATTTTCCTTGCTAATTTTCATATCCTTTACATTGTTTTACAACTCATATCCGCGTATCATGTATTACATTTTACATTACATGCGTAAAAGGGGATGAAGCCTTCAATGCGGAAGTATGGAAAATAATATGGTCTGCATTTATGACTTCAGCGATACGTCATGTTTACAGCTTTGCGGTCACCGACAACACAAGCGTTTACGATCTTGCGCGAACGCACATAAAAACCGCAAGGTGGCTTCAATGTATCCCCATGCATCCGAGGACACCCATGTTGCTGCAAAGGAAAATCGATTGTACCCACCATAATACCGTTGCTGCGAGAGTTCAGCGATACGCAAATTTATACCCTCTCAGGGGGAAGCAAAGATAATATGATTTGGAGTAAGGCTAATTAGTTGATCCCTTTGGAGATTAGTATCCGCGTGCCGAAACTAGATCGGGATCATTGTACAGCATCGCCAGTGCAGAGCTAAATTATGCACATAGAAGCTTAAAACAGCTTCATGTGTAGCTCCATTCCATCATCAGCCCGATCCCTTGACATTTGTCGGAAGCGTAATGGCATCCTATATAGCTAGCTAAACTTAATAACCTAGCTCATACTATGGCCCAGATTAAAATGCAAGAGCAGTCGGTTCGATTACCTGGTGTGAAAATTAAACTACTATACTGCTAGTGAAGAAGCCCATTCCAGGTGAAAAGTTCGCTTGAATCAAGCAGCAAACCTTCAGCCCTTTCAAATTACGTTACGGATTCTATAAAACCCATCATCTTCCTACGAGCTACCTGCAAATGAACTAAAGCTAAAACATCTAAATTGACACCATGTTCTCAAACACTGTGGCGTGGTGAGTAAATTGCACGGTATTTAATAAATGCGCGGTAAACCTCCCATTTGGCGGCGCTGAGGCATGCAACTTGGTTTCCGATTGTACAGTTGCAGTCGGTACATAATTTATGTTCACTGCATTCCCACACGCGTCCCAAATTTTACCGGCAGCATTGTGTGCCCACGAAGCACGAAGAACTAGGAACCTAACCCGGCGTCAGCAAGCTCCCAGCGGTAGGGACAGATAAATTGATATTAATTTCCCCTCAACATGCAAATTGGCATCCGATACGCATTCGACATTATTCGGTCGTAATTGCTCGGGTGTCTCGAGTTACGGTATAATTTACCATTGAAAGTTGAGCTCTAGCCTAGGCTGCATTAGCAAAATTAAGCACCCCCATCCCCTGCCACCGGCTTTGATTCTTGATTTGATGATCTCTTTGCGAGGCTAAGCTGAAGGTGTTCACAACTGCCTCTGGCTCTGCGAGTTGGACAATACCAATACACAATACCCTGGTCTCATTAGTTACCTCGTAATAGTCGGTGTAAGGTTTGTAAACATGTGTAATTAACAATTCCAAGAGGAATATTCCAGCATCATAGCTGTCGTTACATCACAAATTAAGCGTAAATATCATATAATATTCTTATACAAAGCTGTATTGACTACATAGCAGGTGAATCAATTAAGAAATGAGCTGCGCTGAAATATTTAATGACAAATGTACTACTCTCGCTTTTAAATTCCGTATCCGTATCAAATTCACTGTTTCCCCAAAACGTTTGTTCCATCGTGATTAAAAAATAATTACATTGAGGGAAGGGTGACATCTACTAATAGGCATATTTTAGGGTTTTCATGCAGCTAGAACCAATAGTACTCGCGGATGTTATCGGATGTCCAAATGTACCAGCAGCATGATCACGATTTACTCGGTTCAACTGCGTGGGTAAATTGATACAATTAGACCAGACAACCCACAAACGAAATGAAACCAATTTAAAGCAAATCCAATTTTCAATATTTAGACTCTTGCACGAAGAATTTCAATTTATCGATAGCGTAACCCCAAGGTGGTTGAATTTTGGGCTAAATCCATCCGCAATATGACTCATTAAATTTTAATTGTTGAGCATTGCATTCATCGGCTCTTTTTACTCAATTTATTTTAAAAATATTATTGATTAAATTTATTTTGTTTATGATATTGTTTCATTTTTTTATCAAATCTAATTATACCAGCAAAAATATACGTTTTGAGGCATTATGCTCATTTAAATGAATTCAGTAAATCGGAATAAGAGCATGAAAAGAATATTAAAACACTAGTAATTTTACATTTTACATTTCGAATTAGTAAAGCACACCTAACCATGGCTCCTCTCTTCGGAATTAAAAACAATCCAACAACCCTTCAAGCGTCATGAGCTCCATCAATAGCTGTTTTAAATGATGTCACAGTTGGAAAGAAACATAAATGCTTTCCCAATAACGTTTTTTTCTCTCTCACTATTCACATCACTACCTTTCACTGCAAACATTTATTTCTAACCATCGAAATGATTTATGTTCAAGTCTATCAACAACCGAGGGAAAAATCATTTTTCAATTTGCTTCTCAGATGCTCGCGCACTTCAATGCGCTTCTTATCCGCCGGGTTCTATCGTCCTTGGTTCAAACATCCTCGCGCAACCAGGACAGGACTGCCAGCAGACAGGATGCTTTGCATTATTAATCACTCTGGCAAACATCATAAATATAGAGACAACTTTTTATTTACCTCTTCCGCCACGGTTGACCGGCGGAATTTGTGGAAGTTGGGCAAAAAGTGGGTAGCAAACAGCGTAACAAGCATCGGTGACGCCAATGCTGGCCAAAAGGTTAAGATACTTTCCTCGGACCCTGGGGAGGAAGGGAGGGGGGGGGAGAGGGAGAAGCACAAAGTTTGCACCGGGTTTGCCTTTCCGATGTTTCCGGATTGAATTGGTCATGGTAACGCTTGGGAAAGTTGGCCCGCAGTCTCGGTATTTCCACAAACGCAAACACATACACATACACATGCACAAACTCATCCACCGGCAAGGATACGCCGTAAATGAAGGAATTAAAATACTTTTTAATAGTTTTACGGGTTATTGTCTAAACTCGATAACGATATAAACAAATGGCATCAACTTCTCGAAAACTCGCACACAACAACCTGATTCGGTCCGATCGTCGAAGGATTGCCCATGGAAGAAGAACATCCTCGGACTTGTGTGCTGCTTTTGGATTTTTATCTCCACCCCCCCCCCCACACTCCTACCGTTTTCAAAGTTCTGGCCAACCCGAAATTGCCCTTCGGGAAAATGGCATCGTTATAGCCCGGTGGACCAATTGTGCTAATCGGAGCAATGCCGAGAAAACCGCTCGAGAAAGGTTGCGGGCGAGTTTTGCCGTTTAATTGTTATAGTTGTAGTTTTGGCCTGGTTAGGTTGCGATACAATTACCCCCACCATGACACGGTGCTCTCTCTCTCCCTGTATTTGTTTACCATTCCGGGGAATGTAGCCAATTTTGTGTTAGTTGAAGTTTGTTATCAGCTTAAAAGGAGAAAAAAAAAGTAGAACAACAACTTTCATACCAATGCGCAGCAACCGTAGGCATATAAGCAGCCTGGAAGGAACGGCCAATCGGCAATGGATAAAATCTTGACTTTCTTCGCGTTCATACATGCATGCATGCACGAATCGTATTGATTCCATAGAGAATGCATCAGCCCTAGGCACGGTGCCACCATGGTAGAGGAAGTTTGATGAATTTATCGTACCACCATTTGCTGATATTCGTTGCAATTCAATCTAGAGCATTTGCATGAGAAAGGGAAAACATGTCTATATGAAACGTTCAATCTGCAGCACCAGCCTACCTTGTGCATGCAAATGAGACTGAGCACGGAAGGTTGCTGATACAATTTTTTCGGGTGGTGGATTCGATCAACCTGATTTTATAAACAACTCGTTTGCCCTTAAAAGTCTGACAATCGAGGATATGGATTATGGTTATGTTATCATCGAGGATAGTGGTGTTGAAGAACCATTCGTTAGCATACGTTCAATATGTACTGAATTGAAGTGCTAAGTTCAATAGGCATGTATATTATACTCCATTTACTAGCGTTATATTTATTACTTCTTCTACATAAACGAACAATATCACTATAAATCGTGCCCATTTCACCCCAGCTTTAAATCGTATCAGCCAAGTGTTGTAGAATATTGGCAATCCGTAGTGTGTATGTAATCAGATCAATATGTGCATTGACAGCAAAATTGGATTTATGCACAACTCATCGAATGAATCATCAATAGTCGAGGGATTAGAAAAGTCGTTTTGAGTGTAATTTTCACTTGAATTGCTCGTTTTTTTTTTCGCGCTTCTAAAAGGCATTTTTATCACGCAAAAAAGAGGAGCCTTTTCCTCCATATCACAACGATTCAGACACCACGAACAACAACAACAAAAAAAAAAACAAGCCCGAACCATAAAAGCGAGAGTTTCTCCAACTTTAGCGGGACGGGCCGCCGGTACCCGCGTAATAAATTTTCTCCAGCTTATTTATGTATATGCGCTATATTTTCTTCCTTTTTCTGCCAGGAGGCGGCCCCCTGTTAAACAACGGTGCGACGTGCATGGCACGAATGCTTTCAAATGATCCATTCAAATGCCCCTGTCGGAGGAACCTCCCTGGAGCCGGCTGTGGAACCGGATAACATACAAACACTTATGCCATGCATGTGTGAACATACACTCGCTCGCTCGGCATTCCTCGGAGGGCGGACACGAAAATAGTTCGCTTGTGTTTGAATGCGTTTTTTTCTTCTCTCCACCCGGAACGATTGTTACTTCTGGCAGGATAGTCGCTTCCGATGCTACTTTTCTGTTTCTGCAGACACTCCCAGACCATACCGACCCCGAGCTGGGAATTAATTTCAAGTTGCGATTTTTGTGGAAAATGCACTCCACCGTGTGGCGGAGCGGTGGGTGCGAGGTCGGAGTGCAGTGGAGTAGATACGGAAACAGCTACCAACATTATTCTGACTCATTGCGCAATGAATGGGCTTCGGATCTATAAATATCCTCGACACAGAACGAAAGTCATGTCGCTTTCAGCGCAAACCTTGAGCTTTCACAGTGCTGGCATTAGCTGGAGTATTTTTTTTTTCGGGTCGAAAAGAACCTTGCAAAACTTGTGAAAGAAGGGGGGGGGGGGGTCTGCCTTTCGGAACGGAAAATACATGAAAGACGGATTGCATTTCAAGGGAATACTATTTTCGTGTCTTCGACGCTTCTAAGGATGTTAGGCTGCGCTGGAAAGAACTGAAGATAAATTGAGGGTAAATTAATTTTGGCGCCGTTGAACTGATTTTCTGCAGCTCAACCCGACCGTAGTCAGCTCTGACGCAAGGTATGGAGTAATTTTAACCAAACCGTTCACAGTGGACAGCATACGTTAAATGTTTGTTTCGTATCATGCACCGCAGAAGTACCTGCACAGAGTGCAGAGCGGTACGGTGTACATTCAAAGAGCGATTTTTCAACCTTCACACCGAATTCCTTTTGAAAGTACGAACCTTCCAACCACAACAACTCGGACCAGACGTACTGAAATACCTGCTCCCGTATTTGAGTTACGAATGGGGTAGGAGCGTAAATAGAAGCGGACAACGTACCGTCCACGTTTACAGTCACGCTTACGTTAGTGCTTTCTAAGTGATTGCATTGCAAATTCTTTGCCCAGCAATGACAGTGGAAGTGGATGTTTTTTTTTTTTTTGTTTTGGCTACACCATGTGCTGAATCGTTAAGCCACAATTGGCATAAGGCCAACGTCTCTGCCCAGTTGTTGAGGTTTATGTAAATGGACTTTTATTTTTTCGACACGGTTTTTGTTGAAAATAAAAACAACATTTTGTTCGTCCGTTCCAGAAACGTAACTTGATTGGCGGTGTTAGGTGAAAATCCAGAACGATTTTTTTTTCAATGTTTACGAGTTTTGCGGAAATGCATAATGTAAAAGCTTACATCAAAGCTTGGCAAAGCTTCAATAAGGTCTCCAGTTCAATTGCGACCATCGATAGGTACTAACTGCTGCCATCATCATCATTATCATCATCATGGTATGTTATTGCCGTTGCATATGCTATCCAAATATCCTCTTACCAAACAATGATATTTTTCCAATCCATTTCTAACCGCATCACGCAACGATTTTTACGCCATTTGCCATCCTTTTCCAAAGGTTCGTTCACATCTGAGCTGGGTTCCCTATTTACCTACTCCATTGTCCACAGGTTGATTACTGAATAAACCAATCTGCGGTGCTCGTGTTTGCATAAAATTGATAGTGGGATGGTTTGAATGCATTTCTATAACTCTAATCCATGCATTTGTTGGCAATTTAAATGTAATTTAAATGTGAATTATGTTAATTGCATAATGGTAAAACAAATTCTGCCAAGGCATATTACTTATCTAACAAACTTTAAACCAGTTTGCATTTTTAATTGATTTGACTAAATTGAAAGCACTGTTGCCGGTATATGAAAGAAATGCAACGTGCCTAATGCAAAGCCTCCGTACCACGGACAGTTGTTTATTTATAACATCTCCATTTCGTAATTATTAAGTTCTTGGAGCCTCACGTTTTCACCATTTCCCCTCTGTTTCGTTCGGTTTATGTTTTGAGAGAATATCAAACCATACAAACCAGCGGCCAGCCCGCTAACGCCCGCTGGTGCCTAAACATAATTCGATCCCTTGTTTATCATGCACACGTACTGCTGCTAGACCTGCAGCTACACAGTGAGGAGTGCATGCATATATATGTGCAACCGTCAGCCTGTACTGTAGCTGTGCATGGTCTCGAAGAAGCTCCCTTGCCCGGAAAAGAGTAAATGATATGTTATTTCTGGAAATATTACACCGAGCCGCGGGTATCCAGCAGCTGTTTACGAAGCGCACCGATGAGTCAGCGTGAACCAACAATAAAGTAGACCTAGGTATGCCGGCTCGCCCATTGAATGGGGGAAAAAAACCCGGAGGACTCACACTTACATATTCCTCCCCAGTTTCTTCGCCGCCACGATAGACGACGATGCCGGCGATTCGTACAGCAAATGGATGGATGTTTCTGTTTCACTTCGCACACTTCGTGCTTGTCTGACATGCAGACTTCCTTCGCCGTTTTGCTTTATAAAATTCAACAATTTTCGTAAACCTTTTTTTTGTGTTTTTCACTGCACAAGAACTACATTCCGCGCGTACAATTCGACTTCGGCGCTGGAAAAGGTCGCTTTGATCTTTGACTCATCAGCCGCAGCATCACACGCGCTGTAATAGAACACAGAAAATACACTTTCTTTTTGTTTCCACATACGCCACGTCACTGTAGACCATTCCAATCGCTCCGTAAATGCACTGTACGTAATCCAACTCGCTGGCACCGGCACTGCATCAATGCTCGGGACGATTAATGTGATTAATCTCGGATGATTCCATCAGCACAGGCACATGACGGGCTGAACCCGATTCGAGGGGACCGAACGCTTGATAACATTATTATTTTCTTTTGCACTGGAGCCAACCTTTTACCACGACACACGACACTTGACCTTACATTCTTTCGTTTAATGGCATTTTGTACACTCACATACTGCTGTTTGCTGCGGCTCGTGCAGGTTATCAATGTAACGACACTTTCACTGAGCTGGGATGTTATTTTTTTATATGTCACAATGCTTTTTGGTTTCACATTGAAACCTGATTATTATTATTATTCCTTTGCGTTAGATTAAACTCCACCGTTTTTTTTTTTTCAACCGGCACAATGCATACCATACAACACAAAAATCCACTCGTTTGCACTAATGTAAACACGCGCCGAGCATCGTTAGCCGACACGAACGCTCCGCGTATTTACGTACAGAAGGCGCGAAATTTGTTTTGATAGGCTGTGTCGCCACTAACGAACCACGTCCAGCACGCGCAACGTTCGCAACGAAACTGACTCTTTATGTTTTATGTTTCTATGTTTATGCTTGGCTCTCTGGCGCCGCTCACAACTGTGCCGGAACTCAGGCGGCGGGAGCATGGGAGTGTGCGTGAGAGAGCGCACATGCGAGTTTTATGTTGCTCACTTCGGGACGGTGTGGATTTGAGCGCAATTCTCACTCAACTTACTCATTGAATGAACACTATCGGGTTGCGTGACATTTAATTAGTGTTATACGGTGAATCCTCATGCGATGAGTTTATTGCCATGCTGTAGGTAGTGGTTAATGTTAGAGGTTGTATCGGATTATTTTTAGAAATTGAAATATTTACGTTAAAAATTATTCACAGAGCCATCGTTTTCAAGGTTTCATTAAATTTTAGAGAAAAAATGAATTCCGATGCAATATTTTGTCAATTTCTTTTTGTTATTTCAAGATGTGATTTATGAAGTAAATTTATCCTAACATCAAATACGCATCATCACTTTTTTAGCATTTCCTTACCCAATACATATTGTATTTCCTATTAGTTAAGGCAATTTACCTCAAAAAATATATAACTTGATTTAAGAAATAAAAAAAATCTTCCGTTTAGCACTATTTAGTAAAATTTTATTTGTGGTTGTTTAAGTTGCAATGATTTTGCGCAACTTTGCTTACCTTGGCAAAGATAAATGGCAAACAAAATTATTCAAATGATCAACAAGTCAGTGTGATGACGAACTGCTTTCAAATTATCGACAAATAGACTCCATCGGGGATGAAATTTCTTTGTCCCAATCACGGCCATTGACGCACCAAAAAAAAAAAAAACACCCTCAAGGCATACATTTGTAGCCCTTTGCAAAACTCCTCAAATCGAAACCCGCATTAGTGCGCGATGACAAAAGCATACTCACCTATACGAAATGTTCTGCCAATCCCAGCAGCGCCCTGTCATCATTACATCCTCATCAACCGTCTGGCCGTGCCCGTTCGGCTCGCACACGTCATGTGGATCTGCGTGATTCAAAAACCGCCCCCTCTCCCCCCCTGCATCACCCTTACACACCAGGAATCTTCAAAGCTTCCCAAGGCCCCTGGTTCGCCATCATCTTGTGGGAAAATAATCGCGCAACCGTACGGGTACTGTGTGTGTGCGGAGCGGGTATAATGAAAAGAAAAACTACACACAGCGCCGACCAGCGCCTTTTCCAACGCCGTAAGAACGTACTTTTCAAAGGACCTGTGAGCTGAGAGAGGCAAAAAAAGAAGAAGAAGAAGAAGGAAAAAACCCCTCCGGCCACAAAAGACCCAAAACCGACTGTGACGGGACGGGAGCGTGTTTCGCCAATTCTTGATTCGTTTTCTTTCGATTCACTTTTCTCACTTCCGACGGGCAGCCCCACAGCACCCGCTACGGCAAGCGGTAACGAACGAATCCCCCTGACTAGTGTTGTATTGCATACCCTTCGCAGTGGGATTGGGCAGAGGGAATGCAATGGTAAAACAGGGCAAACGCGCGCTGGGGGAAGAAAAGAAAAAAACACGCTGTACAACACAGAACGCCGGAACCAGGCAGAAGAATTATAACAAAGCGACAACTTTTTCAATTAAGACATTCCGGAGATTTGGATCGATGGTGACGATGGAAAATCTTCCCATACTCCACATCACCGGGAGAAGGTTTCGGGCCGACCGGAATTGAGCAGAAAAAAGCCCTCTGCTCATGGTTCGCTTTCTACTCCACCATCGTACCAAGATTGGGTAAGATGGCGCCGCTCCGCCTGATGACGATTCAATCGGAGAATGCGATTGCCTTGGTTTCGACAGCGCTCACTCTCCCCATGCGGCACGGGTTTCCAGGCTCAACGAAACCGAAAAAGGTGGGCAAAAGGCAAAAAAAGTTATATCCATCGCTGGCTAGCAAAAACTCTCGGCACAACTCTGGCACCAGCTGCGCGGGAGGGGGGTGGAAGCAATCGGAATTGATTTGTGCGGATACAACAGCAAGTAGCAAACAGTACACGCGAGAATTCGTCCCGCAAGAAAAAAAAACTCTCCCCGGGAACACAATACCGAAAAGGTGGCGGAAATTGGATCAGATTCTTGCTCCGGTACACAATAAATTGTCGACGGTTGGTGCCACTGCTGCTGCCACTACTGCTGCTGCTGCTGCTGCTGCTATTAATTAGCTGCAAGCGACAGGATGGACGGAAAACTGGGGATTCCCCCGTCTCAATCCCGGCTACTTAGCTGACAAGGAATTCGCGCTCCTTTGCGCTGCTTTTGGCGCAAGAGGATGTCTTCCTTTGCTGGGTAGGCGCTCCAGTTCAAACGAGCCTACAACCGCCGCCCACAACACTAATGGTTTAATTTCATTTAAACTTACTCCTTTCTGCCATGCCATACCACACCGACTTCAGTACAGGCAAAAGGTAAAACTGTCACATTCCAGCCAGTGTGTGTGTGGTGTACGCTACTAACTACATTAAACAATTAACTGTCAATTTAAATAATTTATCATTTGCCGCCCTGATGGAAGCTTTCATTTTTCATACCACATTGGCAGAAACTTTCCCACAAAACAATGGCGGTTAGGGGGAGGGGGGGGGGGGGGCTGGTGGTAGGCTTTGCACCGGTGGGCTGTTTTTGAAGCATAATACACGGATTATTATTCCGACCGAGAAGCGATCATTTAAAGCAGGTACACCGTTTACTTAAATTAAATTTAAATTACACTCTCCCCCACACACACACATGCTACACCTCAAAACCAGTGTTCTGTGTGTGTGTGGGTATGTAGTTGTGTACACAAAACCTCCTCCCCAAGCACACGGTGCTTGTCAGAAAGCAACAGTCCGTACGGTGCGATGTACGATTTTACGATTTCTGCAGCGCATCGCTTGTGACAGTTTATTGGTTTTAAAATTCTTGTTTAGCAACGCTATTTACGGTACAAACAATCGGGCTGGAAAAACGTGGCGGGGTGCACGTAAAGTTAAAATCCCCTCCCTCTCTACCCATTACACCGTTCATTTCATTCTAACCCTTACGTTAAGCTGGGTTTAGCTTTGTGGATACGGATTACCGCGACAGAAAGCATCCCCAGCATTCGCCAACAATCTTATCAGGGGGGGGGGGGGGGGGGGACAGCAGTAATAATCTCCCAACCTGCACACAAACCACCCGTATCGAAAGGAGTAACAACAGCACTGGCTTGGGGTTCTGATGAAGGGAACCTTCTTCGTTCTGCTGTTATCGAACCGCAACACCATACGTTCGCTTATCCAATGACAACACCTCGGTCGAAATTGGAAGCCCTACTTTCGGTTGTGAAAATTGTGCAACCTAAATGTTGCAGCAACCCGGCAGGAGGCAGTGGTGCCGATGGTCGGAGGTCGAAAAGCGCATTGACATACTGATGCCGATAGGCCTAGATTTTCCGACCGCGATAACACGCGCGTAACCATGCCGCACACAGAATGGCAACATTTCATCGCCCTCGGGGGTGGATGTTGGGCGAACCGCCCTGCCGATGGTGCCGATTTCGCCCAGTCAGCACGTCGTGCAGTCGCTCGAGCACAATAAAATCATTATGTTTTAATATTCATGATCGGCAGTGTGGGGGTTCTGCCCGGTAACGGATGGACCCTAACACTGCGGGATACGGCCACTGATTTGTGGTTGCGATTTCGATTTTCGAACAGCGCTTGGCAATGGTTCGAACCGCCCGTTTTCGGCTCGATTTCGTTTCGCACACTTGGTGCCAGTGGGTTGTTCTTTTTTGTGCGTGTCTTCTTACCACGTTTCAAGCGTGGAAAAACCTTCATCCAACCTTCGTCCCGAGCCAGCATTCCGTCACTGTACGCCGCGATCCACACAGAGAGATTTTCCAACGGACGCTAAACAGATTATCATTAAACGGTAAGCTTCGTATATTGGTTTTTGCGCAAAACGGCGCAATGGGAAATCGATTACGGGTTGCGGGAAAGGCATTACTTAATCGGGCGAAAATTGCACAAACGCGTGCACTATTTCACCACCGCTTCTCGTTGGGTGGTTTTGGTTCGTTGGCATCCCCGACTGCTGGCTGGAACGATTTGGAGCGATAAATGCGTACGTTGCTTCTTAAAGCGCATTCTATTATCCCTAGCCCGATGCCTCTTTGCCGACGGCCTAATCCGCAATTATCCGTAAATCGTTTCCGCAGAATCATGCAAAGCAATAATTCAAATTTTCGGATACAATTTCGCAATGGATGCCATTCGCGCCGCGTAAATCGTTTAAAGTGTGTGCGTTTACCCGCCGCTTGTTAGTGTGATGAAACCGTCCATTTTAATTTGCCAAATAATGAGCGGTGGCTATGTTGCGAACGAGAACAATGCTATTTGTCACATGGGCGAGGTAGAGGTTTGTTTCACTTTTCCCATGCAGATGGAACTCCAATTCATTCAGGCACGACACAGTCGTTGCTATAAACAATCCATTAGTGAAACGCGTTTTCTAGCCAAACAATCACAGCCGTGTGAAACGAGTGGCAGGAAATCACGACACAGCCGAAAGCCTTTTCAAACAAGCATTCGTACCGCAACGATGCGCCATTCGTCATCCGTTCGCTATTCACTGGGGACAGGCGCACTGTTATCCAGTGTCGTCTATTGGTCCCAAACTAGCTTAGATCATTACAGGATTTTGCAAGGATTTTTCTTCCCCAGTACGCTTGGCTGGATTAGGATTGCCCGTTGCCGTACCCGTTCCGTGGATCACCGTGGTTCACCTGAATCTGATCCAGTACAGCGCCGACATCCGGTCGCCCTTTTCGGGATTTTCATCCAGAAACAATGGAGTCATTCTGCTGAAAAATGTGCAACAAGGATTAACAATGTTAAATACGCTCGTGCGACGTGGAAAGCGGAGCAAAGGAAAACACAATAGAGAACCCGCCACCCGGTTTGTATTGGAGGTGGAAAACATCGGTATAAAAGTGGATACACCTCTCAAGGTTGCTCTGGCTGCCGAGGTAGAGTGTCATAAAACATGTTCCTACCTGTGTTCTCTGGCCTCTCGCCGAAACCCACGGCCATTAGCTTTTATCGTTGGGATTGTCCTTTGGACCAGGTTTGGAGCTGCCCGTTTGCTACGTTCGTCCTGCTCGGTACGTTCTGTGTTTCCGCAAGGAAGAAATGGTGCAAAGAATAGATCGCCTACCGGCTGCTTCCGAGCGTGTATGGTGAGTGAGCATAAAAGATGAATGAAAAAATAATACCAGCATGCAAGGATGAATCTCTTTTCCCTGCTGAATGGTATAATTATTATCGTCTTCTTCTCTAGGCCCTGTCATGCCCCTCTACGGCCCGTTTCCTGCCTTAGAGCGGGAGTATCACTGCTAGGAAACTGCCGCCAAGCGTGTTGGTTTTTCCCTGTGTGGGAAATAGTTTTCCGGAACACACACACATACACACACACAAAACGACCACCTTTCACCAGAGACCAGCATGGCCGGAATTGCCTCTGTCATAAATTTACAAAACAATACGACCCCAGCCGTAGGGCATCGTGCATCGCTTTTTTGCTGTTTGGGCTGCTCTCACTCTTCTAATGTCCATCGGATTCCGGGTTTCCTTTGGCCGAGTGGGTATTTTTGGCGATTTGAGCAGTGGTCAGAGCGACATCTCTACTGACGCGTTTGGGCGCTATGAGTAACAAAAAAGACTGAAATAGTTTCATATGAAAAATGTAGGATAATTTTTCATTTCCGCTGGCTTTGAAATGCACACGGATAATGTTGCTAACGGATGCGCTTTGCATACGATCGGCCCCGGAAAGGGCTTTAGGCTCATATGGTCAGGTTTGTAGCGCAGCATTTTACAATGAAGAGCATTTTCCGGATGAAAGTCTTATTCGCTACATTTATTTAAGTAAGCTTCCTGCGCTTCATTTTCGTTCGCAATGAATTTCCCTTTTAATCTCGTATGAAAGGCCGATGGTTCTGAGCAAAAACCTCTTGGTTTGAACTGACCCCTGTTATGGTTTATTGAACATCGAACAAATTTCGGAATATCAAGCCATGTATGTATCGTTCATTATTCTAAGAAAGAGAAAGACGCAAATCGACTGATAAAAGTGTTATTAAGAATTTGGAACATTGCCCATCTTTACAGGATTTATTACCGAAAGGAGTTTTCTATCCATTTTTTGCATTCAGTTTGATCGTTTCTGTTCAATCCATTATTTTTATATTGTATCTTTTTGCGTAAACCTTGAGCTTAACTAGTTTTCTTTGCCATTCAGTTTAAAAAATCGTTTTAAATCGCTATATACACTTGAAATTCAAGACATTCAGCACTCTTTGGAAAAATCCAATCACGTTTTAACCCAATTCTTTCCACACCATGTCACAAGTATGATAAATTTTATAGTTTTTCTTCAAAGTGCAAGTGCTAACTTATTGCCAACGATAAATAATGCCCATCCAGCCCTGCTGGCCGGATGCCGTCAACATGAATTATTTTCAATCCAACCCCACAGTGTGGAGCTGCTTTTTCCTTCAAGTATCACAAGAATGCACACATAAAAACAATTTACCCTAAAACAAATGTTGCAAACCTGACATCATTAGTAAAGTAACCATCACTAGCAGCGACGAGTAGTTTGCAAAAACGGTTTGCTGCCGGTGAAGAAAGCCATCAACATTGTCGGCCCAGATTGATGCCTAGAAGGTTGGCGAGTTCTGGGGTTTCTATCCTTCTATCCTTCCACTCTTATTTATGAATGAATGCTTCTTATGTGTTGTGCGAGTGTACGAATGGGTTCATGCTTGGTTGAAGCCCTTCAGTCAATTTGCGTTGATGCCTCCGTTGGGGCTGTTTGTGCAGGAAAAACCCTTTTCTATGTTCACGTACCGCTCATAAATTGTCCTCTCCTCACGAATTCATCATGCAATTTAGTGCGCAAAGCTCTCTCACCTCCACAGCTTAGCGCGACGATTCGCTGTGATTTAGCGGCACTTCGCACCGAACGCGGAGGCGAATAATCACGCCAACGCGCCCGGTAAGTGCCCGGTTTAATGTCGACGTGGCACAATCTGCGCCCGAAGTGAAGAGGCTGAACCTCGGCGACGCATAGTATATATAAAAAAAACACGAACATCCTGGAGACTTTTCTATGAGCAATGGAAATGTGTGGTCCAGCTGGTCCAGAGCAAAATGAGAAGCGAGGGTAGCGGATGAAAGTAGTTTCCCTTTGCTTAAACTTATAAATAAATCATGAGCCCCATTATCGAAGGAATGGAAAACTTTCCAACGCCACACCGTCTGATTGTGTGCGGTGTCTCCTGTATTCGGATAAGTTATAAATTATGCACTAGTTTAACTTAAAAAAAAGCGATATACACACACAGTGCTTCTTATCGACACGAAAGGATGCTGGCATTCAATGTTATTTTTTTTTATCTCCTGCTCGTTTCGTCACTTGTGCATTGTTTTTATTCCATTTTATCTAGCTGTCATAGCGCCCCATCGCAATGGCTTCATTTGTCTTTAAATTTAAATCAGGTTGAAACATCAGAGAGTAAAAGGAATGGAAAATAATCAAAACTTGTACCGTAAAAAGTAACAGATCGAAATTAAAAGGGGAACGGCATGAGACAGGAAAAACTATGCAGACTTGCAGGAATTCAAAAATAAAGCATAACATTTTAATAGTTGATTTTTTGTGGTGTATTGAGCATCTGGATACAACATCAGGGAGAAAAATTTCAATCGGATTGTATTCGCCAATGATGCTTCCGTTGCTTCCACGTGACCAATCTCTACGAAGAATGTTTCATTTGAATTATGAAAAAAACAGGATTGGTTTTGTTTATTTTGTTGCTGAACCTCATAGCTTTGAGCAAAACCTTTCACGGTGATACCTTTTCAGCTATTTTTGATAAGTTTTCTGCACTGATTTTGTTTTTTTTTCTCTTTTGTGCATTGACTTTCCAGTTAAAGAAACATTTCGTACGTTACTGAAACGTTCTATGGTTTTGTTTCTAAACTAAGAAATTTTTCCTTTGTTTTTGAATATTTTTACTATTTTTTAAGAGGTTGCTGAAATTTTTTTGTGTTTTTATGTATTTCAGGATATAAAATCCACGAATAGCAAATGAATTAAATTTAAACGGTTTATGATCTCGAGAACCAAATTTGATTATAGATTTAATGTTTCACAGTAAACACAAAACAATTCCCATAGCATTTGCACATTACCGATTTGCTTCATATTACTTTAAGCATCTTCAAGGTTCCCCATCCTGAGCCACCCTTGCAAAGATAGTGCGCAGACAGCGGAAAATATCCCCCGATTTGTTTTCCTTCAAAACTTTTCCTTCAGTAAAAATTGTCCCCCCCCCCCACCCTTAAGTAGGAACTACAAAATCGAGCAAATTCTATTGCACGTCCTTTTGTGTGCTTCGTTTCCTCCCACTGCGCTGAAGATAACGAACTCATCGAGAAAAACTATCACAATGGATCTAACATGCTTCGGCTGCACGCAAAACGAATCCATCCGAACCAAGTGCGCCTAAAAAACAATTATTTCCACTATGTCTTGAGGGGGGAGTAGATCTGAAAACAAAAATGCGACTTTGCCTGCACGCATAAAAACACATCCGCACGCAGTGGCACATTCGGAAATGGAAAATCCTATCGTCTTCGCTCTAGCCACGACAGCAGCCACCGAAGCATCTCGTCGAACGATGGAACGAGCAGAAGTGATGTCGCTGAAGTTTGGTGAATATTTTTACGATCCTTCACTCCGGTCCGGGCCACCGAGTTGCCGGGACATCGAGGTCGACGACGTACGAACCAACTTTACCATAACGACATAATTTATTGAAATCCATCGTCATCGTGTACGGTCGGCCCATCCCCGACGAAGCGACGAAGGAATCCGGAAGCCCAACAACCCTTGGCGTAAAGGCGACAACCGTGACCTGAGGGAGCGTTTATTGTTTCTCCTCCCGGGCCCGGAAGTGATGTGGCTGCGATGGGTTTCGCTTCTTCGAAGAGCCACATTTTCAAACTCGCTGTCGCTTCGGTCCGAGCAAACACTGTAGGGTGAATGTTTAGCGATTTATGATTTCGTGTGATGGCTCTGCAGACCGGAATCAAAAGATTGTACTCTTGAGGAGGTGGAGGTGAAGAGGGAGGAGGAGGAGGAGGAGCAGGATGCACTTGCCCAGCATCGATGGGTGCCGATACAGTGCCTCGGAATAGTGAATAGGGGCTGGCTTTTAGTCTCGGATGCCGGGCAGGATTCTACGATTTGGCAGAGATTTTCCCGCCACTTACGGCAGTACGTAGAGGGTAATGATAAATAGCAATTGGTAAAGTTGTTTACGGTCGTCACAAACGGGAGACAACGAAGACGATTTGAACGTTTAGGGGAAATCAGACAAGGGACGAACCAAGCGGTTTTGGTGCAGTAGCTAGTTCTCGCAGCCACGCAATGGATGAATCAGCAACTGAAAACGAAAACCATCAGATGGAATGGGACGGTTAATCGTTTACCAAACCATTAGGAAGGAGTGGACAGTGTTGGTTTTTCTATTTTGTTTCTGTAGCTACTAAACATGGACGATGAAAACTGGCACTGAAATCACTCGTTGAGCGATAGATTTCGGTCATTAAGATTTATTGAGTTAGTGTGGTGCATCATTTTGCTAACGCAAGGAAAAAACTTTGCGCAATAGGAACGTATAAGATTGGGTCAATTGAATGGTATCTCATTTAGGGAAGGTTTCTGGTAATAGTGGTTATCGATTGATTTAGTTTTCCAGATGCTTTTGTTTTCATATTTGGTTCCAAAGTCTTGATAGATGAATCGATAGTCTTGCTTTTTGCTTCGGTTTTTGCAATCCTCTTTTATTTATATAATTTAAAGGTTTATTTATTTCGATATATTTTTATCACAGATAGTCTTCATAATATAGGCATGTTTAGTTGGTGAACCCATGACTGAATAAATTTAAGTTTTGAAGGAAGGAAGCGTATACAAGTTTAACTAATAACGCAGTTTTATTTCTAAATTGACTTTATGATATCAAAACTTGTTTCCTTAATGAAGAAACTATGCCAATGATTATTTTTGCTAGTATCTTTTTCCTTTAGTTCCACTGTACTCTATCTATCTCTGTCACCATTTTTCCATCTACTAAAACTCGTCACTTGCCAGCTTATGTCGAGTACGTTTAAGCAAAAAACCACAGATCTCAACTTCATGCAGCATTATGCGCCGATCCTGCAAGCATAAACGCAAACAGCTTCAACTCTCCAATTGCATCGCCTGGCAGACAAAAGAAGTGCGACAAACAATACAGGAACATTTGCCTCACCACCACCGTTACCACCTGGACCGGGAAAATGGATGCGCGTGTGCTCCAAAGCTTGTGTGCTCCCATTCGCGCATCACGCTGGCCCGATGAATCCCTTTCCGAAACAGTATATCCCGTAGAAAATGGGAAGCCGTTAAGAGGGAGGCTTCATCGTAACTAGGAAAAACACACACACACACAAAAAAGACACCGGCTTGAAAGAACCAAATCTTTTCTTTCAACAAGCGAGCAAACACGGCGCGCAGACACAAAGAGCCATCACTATTGTTCTCCTTCGGCTCGAGCAAAACCCCACTTTGATACTTGTCATAAACATGAGCCTTTTTCAGCTTAAGGACTCGGAGGAGTCCTGCACCCGCCTGTGTCAATTCTATTGCGTGTGCACTGCCTGACAACAAGAGAGACACAAACGTATACACACAAAAAAATCTCGAGGGCCAACTAACTGCGCCATTCAGCGTGAAAGGTGGATGGATCTCCCCACACAGAGACGCGCTCGCCCCACACCCTTACGGTTTGTAATGACGCTTCATTTGTGCCGCAATCAATGTGCCCAATACACAGGCGCTGTCGAGTACATTCCCCGCCAGTGCATAGAATGGCACACAATGGATCACTGGTAATGGGGTACTCCGACCCCCGAGGTTTGGTATCCTGGTGAGAAGAAGCAGAGGGAGGAAAAAAAAATCCGGAATGCCACAAACAGTCTGAAAATAATACCATCCCGAAGAAACCTTTGAGTGTGTGTGCTTTTAACTAACAGATCTGCGCGATGTCTTTTTTATTATCGCTACAGTCTTACAACAATGGCTTCAAAACATTGTATGCTCCTGACTTATTAGTCAAGCAATGCTTTACTTGATGTGTTATTTTCCATTTGATAAGTATGTTGTCTTCCAATGATGTTGTTCATATTGTAGTTTATATCAACAAATCTTGTTTTTTTTTGCTGACGCCACATCATTTCAAATAAAAAATAACTTTCGATTTCGATTTCCCAACGCCATTTGTGAGAACAAGATGTTTCCTCGGAATGAACTACTGCGAACGGTTCTTCCTGCAAATCACTTTTTTCACTGATCTACCAACATCTCTCATCTTCTGCACTGATTTGTTTCGTATTATTCGCCACAGAATGGGTGCGTAGATGATTACTAACTCCATCAAAAACACCGCACCACTCACCGCACACCCGACCAGAAGCATAATCCACACGAGCGACAAGTCCTGCGCCGTCATCGCGACGAGCCTTATGTTTGCTTGCGCATCTAAACCGTCCGCGACCAGCGTTCCCGACTTGAGCAGCGGCAAATGATGCAAGTGTCCCTCGGTGTATGCTGCCACGTAGCGTTTGATAGTGTTTCGCATGGGCGAAAAGTTAAGCACAGCGTACATCCCGATCATGGAGCGAAGGTGAGCCTTCGAGTAGCGATAGTAGCGTTCAAAGTCGGGATCGTCCTCATCGCCAAACGCTGCACTCAGCGTTTGAATGCGCATTTGGCTCATGGACAGGTCGGTGCAAGAAATTATCTGGCATACCTTGTGCGTCCACATATGCTCGTACGTGCCGTACAAAGCGAATCCCCGGAATATGTTCTTAAACCGTTGTCCCAAAAATTCCCGAAACAAGTTCCGCTCAAAGTAACAGGTATCGTTCACTTGTTCCATCGTATCGAGCTCATCATCGTAGCGGACAGTAGACATCAACGAAATCACTATCGACTGATAGCAGGATATCAGCACCACATTCATCAGCATAAACAGTCCTATCATGCGTACCTCAAACCGACCCTCGAACTGATGAGTCGGCCCATTAAGCGCATTCATTACGAGCTCCAAACATATCAACACCACATTGTACTGCCGGTATGATTCGCCGAACAGCGAAAGCAGCACAGAAAAAATCACAACCGTCAAACCGAACGCTCCCCACGAATAAGGATCAAACGGATCGAGCAGGATAGAGAAAATGGATCTCGGTACGCTGCGAGGCACCACGAAACACAGTTGCACCATCTCGGGCAGTGTGGCAAAGATTCCCATACTAAGGCCATAGTTGGGGCTGAAGATATACTCGTAGCATTCCATTATGTCATCCGCTTCTCTAAAGCTACCATTATGGCGTTCAGCGATCGTCCGCCCCAGGTCCGCATCGAACGGTGTCTCGCGGTCTGTATCGGCGTTAATGAAAACTAATCTTTCCCCCCGGAGATCCCAGTCGACGCCTACGTTTTCCAGTGGGTATGTGACTTTGCTGTTCCGCACTATGGTCCACGTGCCGGCGTACGATAGCGGATCGTAGTGATAGTAGTACACCATACACATGTGGCGTCTGGTAGCGTACTTTTGCACACTCTCTAGTATGTCGTTGGGTAGCACTGCTATAAATGTGGCCGACTTTTCCATGTGATCACGCAGGACCTGAAACATATATTGACATGGTATTGTTTATCGAGGGCTATACATAATATTTGTAAGAGCTAGTCCTGAAAACTCCATTTTTCATACCTCAGACAGCGTGCTTGACGTCATGAATGCCACAAAACATGTTTCGCTTCTTATCGCTCCCATGAAGTGTTTGTTTCTCAGCGTTACGGCACGTTGAAATGCAAACTTGGAAATAAACGGCGATGCTCGAACATCGTCCTCATCGTTGAGCAGATAAACTTCATTCAAGCTCGTTGCATTGCATATACGATCGATACCATATTGTAATGTTTTCAAACTAGTTTCATTGACCGCTAGCACTGGAGATAGTTGACCAACGCACGATGACAAAGATATAGCCACTAGAAATAGTGCGGTGTTTCGTAACAGCATGTTGAAATCGAATAGGAGAAATGAAAATTTTTCACCGACGAAACATTCTCCTAGCTTTATTCCTACTGTAATGTATCTATCAATCTTACTTGTACAATTGTGTGTGCAGCGTTTCAAAATTTTACATCAAATATGGATAACAGCGATCATAATCAGGGAATCAGGTTATCAATGATCAGGGATTTGTAATGTATTTTCAACACCAAAACTGTATTATGATCTATTATTAATAAGATAAATGTAACATGTAGATAGTTATCATCACTTTTCAAAATTGTTTGGATGAAACATGAATGAAAAACGATATTTCTATTATGTAGTATTTTTGAGTATTTTTTGTTGGGAATTTCAAAAAGTACTACTGTTTTGCACTGTGTTGGCAAATAGTGCATAGTTACTATCTATTTTCATCCGTAATTTATTAGGTTCCAATGTCCACCTTTACACATTCCATCCTTTCTTCTTCTTAACAGAGCGTTTAACCATTCGAAGCTTATTAGAAACATTCAATCTTATCGCTCGAAGGACTTTAGGCAACCATACCAATGACAACTCCAACAAAAACACAACACCACTCGCTCCGCAACCTATTAAAAAAATGATCCACACAATCAGCAAATCCTCTGGTCGCATCGTAACCAGCACTATACTTTCGTGAACGTTCGGTCGACCAGAGCTATGCTTTTTTGCCTTCAGCAGTGGCAAATGATGCAGGTGTCCCTCGCTGTACGCCGACGTGTACCGGTGAATCAGTGTGCGCATGGGCAAAAAGTTCATGATCGAGTACATCACTGCCGAGGAGCGTATGCGCGCATTTGAGATACGAAAGTACCGCCCCGAATCGTTGTCCACATCATTCTCGTAGTTGTTGCTCTGCGTTTCAACTAGTGCATGACCCGTGCTAAGATCACTGCACATGATCATCAGACATATCTTGTTGGCCCATATTTCCTCGTACGATTCGTACCGGCGGTATGTATAGATCGTGTTCTTGAACCTATATCCTAAGCTTTGCAGGAACATATCACGCTGAAACTGGCACGTATCGTTGATTTGCTCGATCGTGTCAATCTCTGGATCGTACCGGGCCGAAGACATGAGCGAAATGATCAGCGACTGGTAGCACGACAGCAGCACAATGTTCATCATCATGAACAGCCCGACGAGCCGTACCTCGAACCGTCCGTAAAAGCGATGGGACGGCCCATTGAGTGCGTTCATTACAAGCTCCAGGAACACCAATCCCACATTGTACCGGCGGTAGGATTCACCGAACAGCGACAGCAACACCGATACTGTGCCGATCGTGAAAATAAACGTACCCCAGCAGTAGTAGTCGAACGGATCGCTCAAGATAGCGAACACCGACTTCGGTGCACTTTTCGGCACCAGAAAGCACATCTGAAACATCTCCGGCAGGGTGGCGAAGCTTCCCACGCTGGACGCGTAAATAGCCGTGTACACGTAGTCGAAACATTGCAACAAACCCTGCGCCATTGCGAAGGTGCCGTTGTGGCGCTTGGCCATCGTTTGCCCGATCTCGATGTCATGTGCTGTCGCACGGTTTGGATCCATGTTTAAAAACGCTACCGTTTGACCGCGAAGATTCCATCCAGCAGTGGCTCCGGTGCCAAAATCAGCTAAAGTGTAAATACGTTTCCCTCCTCTCTCTATAGTCCAGGAGCCGGCAAGCGTTACGGGGTCGTAGGAGAAGTAGTACATCATACATTTGTACAACATGCTGGCGAAGTTCTGCACTGTTTCCATCACGTCGGCGGGCAGTACGGCAATGATAAGGGCAAATCGTTCGATATGATCTTGCACTACCTAAAACGATGTATTGCTTTAAGTGGCATTTTCGTTAGCAGAGTTCACACATACCTCCGACAGTTCGTTTGACGTTATGAATGCAATAAAACATGTTTCTATCTGGAATTGTCCCTTGTAACGAAAGTCTCGCAGCGTAACCGGGCGATTAAAATTAAACATTGAAATGTACGGAGATACTTTGGATGGATCTTCGTTATTGATCAGATAGATGTCGCTAAAACTTGATGTGCTGCATATACGATCAATGCCTTGCTGGAAGGTCTTCAGGCTCGACTCGTCGATGGTTGTCACAGGTTTCAGTTCACAGCGAGCGAATGGAATAAATGCTAATGCTATGAGGGACAATATTGTGTGATGCATCTTTGGGGAGCAGTTCCAGTGGACTGATTGTGCTACGACCAGTAGCAGTGTAATGTAGGTACAATGGTTCTCCTTAATAGAATATTAATATTGCAATGGTTAATGCTTTTCATGCCATTATGACTAGTTTCTATTGCTTTCAATGGAAATACCGAATGCATTTTCTTTGATTTGATATACGTTCTTACTTACCTGAAAAAAGAGAACCCTTAAAGATAACATCAATCACAATAAACCAAATTGCTTCAACTCATCATTCAATAGCGTCAAGCTGTTGGCACATAAAAACAAAACCAATTATAAACTTGTTCGGTCGTGCGACACTTGCATGGCTCTTCGGAACAAGATTTGACACATCTATGACATACCGGCTAAAAGTTTGGAGCTAAGCGGTAGCATGGCCTCAAGCGAAGCATGGCCTCAGTGCGATGATTCTTCACAAACAAAAACAACACACATTTTCCCAGATTTATTTGCGTGCCTGGTGAAGCGTGAGCAATCTGACGCAAGGAGCAATTAAATTCTCGTTAAACAGAAGCACACAATCTCCTCCCGGCCCCAGGGCTCGCGCTTTTGGCCATAAAACGCTAAGCGGTCTCAGACCCGCCGCTCCGTACGGAAATCGGAAACAAATCGCTCACGCAAACGGTGGCCGTTTGCCGCCGGGATTGCCGGGAATTCCGCCACCATCTGCTTCGGGCCGGAACTACCCCGGCTGGGCAAGCAGCACGCGCGCGACAAACGTATAAAAAAAGGGACACGATTGTACAATTGTAAGCGCGTTCGCGGTTCGTTACCCGGAGTGAAAAATGCACAAGCACCATCTTCACCGTGATTCGAGTGGATCGTCTCCACCTCCTTCTGCCAAGCCTCGAGCACATTTAGCACCGATTACAGCTCAAGTGTGCCTGTGACGGAAAAGTGAAAAATAAAATTCGCTTTCCACCCTGTTGTTTGCCTGCCCTCCCCCCAGCCTGGCTGCCGTCTTAAGTTCATCCGCTTACCCGCCAAACCGACCCGTCTGACAATCCATCTGCCAGGAACAGGTCGGCGTGTCGGTTTTGCGGGTGTTGGGGTTGTTGGTGGATGCAAGCTGCCAACAGGAGCCACCCGACAAAGTCTAACATCGTCACCAACACAGCGCAATATCCGTTTCCCAAGCAGCAACAGCAGCAGCAGCAGCAGCCACTATTCGCAATGGAGTACAATGAGAGCATATGAAAACAGGACAAGCTAAAAGAAGAGGAAAAAATATCCGCCAGAGTATGGAGGGTGGCCAGCCAGCGCAAGCGTATCCCTCCGGGCGATGGAAACATTCCAATTGAATTTCGTTACTTCGTTAGAGCGTGGCACGGTGTCGGAACGTGGCCACAAGCATCGCGTCACGTGGCCCCTGAATTGGTTGGTACACACTCGATCGATCCTTGCGCTTCTGTTTCAACGCACCAAAGTGCTCGGGAAATATGTTTGTGAGTGTGTTCCCGATGCTAATGTCGCCCGCTTACCTTTCCTTTGTGTCCTTTGTGACGGTGCGGGACGGGGGAAAACGCGAAAACTTTACAACTTTTCCACCACTTGCAGTGCCAAACATTGATTGGCTCGAGGTAACTGATGCACAAGGGCAGCAAGGCGTAAGTAAGTGTGTGTGTGTGTGTGTGTGTGCATTCGGCACCGCGAGCAGCCACCAGCAATAGGTTAACCAAAACAATGCACACCGGAAGGGTTATGTATTGTTTGCGTAGTTTCTGTTTTACGGTGGCTTGGGTTCAGGGTGGAATTTGTAATAAGGATTCGGCGGCAATACGACATCGGTACCATGCAACTCACGTACAGCAGTGTAGTTTTAAGCGATTCAGTTGCATATCAATACTCAAGAGGGGATTTCTTTACCTTGATATAGTCGGTGAGTTATATTTTTTCCTTGTCGTCATTGTTTCAAATGATTATTTTTCTATAATTTATATATTTTCTAATCATTAATTGTACTTCATTACTTAAGGTATGAGGTACAAGAACACAATAGTTTTTTTTAATCCAGACTTTTTTTTTAAATTAATTCCACCTTTCTCTACCAAATTCCCTAAATTGCCATGAATCCGAAGGCATTTAGGCGTCATCCATCAATAACGTAGCGCTGATGCAAGGGAGAGGGAGTGTCCTCAAACGTTACGAGATGTTACATTGGGGAGGGAGGGAGTTAAACTGTTATTAGGTAAGGCGATATACAATTTTTGTAAACCATTTTTCGAGAAGAAGAATATGCGACACGACACGGTTATTCTTCTTGACTTAACAACATACGCGGTTATGCCGGTCTAAACAGGCTTTTGGGACTTTTTCAATCAAATATGCTTCATTACTAGGAGGACGAATCATGTGAGTATTATTGTATGGAACAGCTTCTAATTATGCAAATGTTAAAATAGTTTTTTAATGTTTAAATAAAAAAGGAAATTTCACATATTCTGAAGTTGTTAAGTGACAAAAGCTATTGAAGGATAATGTCTTTTTTATCGACAATCGCAGATGTTTTGCGCATTATTTTTTGCGCAAATATTTTTGCGACAATCGCAAAGATTTTTGTAATACCCGCAAAACATTTGTGCAATACTTGCAAAATATGTTTGCAGCAATCGCAGATTTTTTTTAATTGGTTATCGTAGATTTTTTATAAAGAAAATCACCAAAAAAAAATGGGTTTTGAGGTCACAATTTGTTACGTATTTTGTTACGTGGGAAGTTTTCTTTCAACTTTTACAGTTTGCGATACTAAGGTGAGGCAAGGGAGTTGGAAATTTGCAATTTAAGCGTTACGGAATTGATGGATGAAGCATTATTGCTATCAAATGAGTAAAAGCTAGTTACAACAATCTGAAAAATTGAGGAAATGGAACGAAGAAAAGCAATGAATAAAATAAATATTAAAGATCATGTGTAATGTAACAAATGATTTTTTTTTTATGTTTTATTTCAGTTTTATATGTCTCAAAACAAATCTGCGATTGTCACAAACTAACAAATTTGCGATTTTCGCAAAAAAAACTGTGATGGAAAATGGGTCCCGGTTTGCTTATACAAGCTAGACAGCTTAACTAGCTCTTCAGAGCTTAAAGTAAGAGAATGGTTTAATTATGCAGACAGGAATTGAACCACGTCTTTTAGTACATGGCTCAGCAACTCTCCAAAAGCAATCGCTCCATCGAACCTCGGCAGAAAAAAGGGATAATATCCAATAATTGCCACAATGTGTGCCCTATCCCATATCGTAGGACCCGTAAAATATGCTCTCTTACCCTCACTGTGATGACCAACCGGAATGGGGTAACCGGAATGCACTCCGTCCCCGGTTTGGTGATTCAATTAAAAGTGTTTAATTAATCCAATGACTCGTCCACGTGACCATCCACCTTCCCAGCAGCAGTGTCACCTGAACAACTGTTAAATGTCCTCTACAGACAGGATATTATGTACCATTTTCATCGCCCTTTTTCTGCATTGTTCAGTGTGTTAATGCAGTGTTTACCTTGTATTTACCGCTTCCGCTTTAAGAGGCTTGCTTTTCATGCCGGAAGCACGCAACCTCGAATGAAAAATGTGAAGGAAAATGTGGATACACACACACATACATGCTACACAAGCTTTTAACCTCAGCAACAACACCTCCGGCCCGGATCCGGAAAAGGGATCAGGAAAATGGGTGATTAATCAGAAACAAAAACATGTGTTTTCCGATGTTCCCCCGGTTTTTCCCCCGCAGGGCGTTTGTCAATACGCCGAGCTCGTGCCAGAACGATGCAAGTAGTGATCGTGCCGCAAGCTACAAACTTGTGTGAGGATTTGCAAAAAAGTAGCACCAGTTTTGTTGCTGTCATTTTCTGTTTTGCATATTTACATGTAATTGGTGAGCAAACAAATGTTGTCGTTTTTTTTTTTTTGCTGTCTCATGTATCATTTCATTAATTTCATCAACACTGTCCAATATGACCGATCACCGATTGGTTCCAGGCCAGCAGCACCGCCAGTGAGTGACGGAAAAGCTCTGCAAAAAGCAAATAATAAATCAAACAAAAATTCGATGACAGCACAAACAAGAAAAAATAGCTTTTTGTACACACACAATTTCCGCGAAAATTGGCAGACTCAACATTTCCCTTCACAATAAATGGAAAACATACACACTGTAGTGCACGACAGCTGCAACGGCAAACGCGTGAATGTAATAAAACGGAATGTGTTGCGGCCACTGTCGTTTGATTTGCAATTTTGCAACGGTGGTGGTTTGAACGTGCTTATTGCAACACGATGCTAGAGGCAAGGATAGACACACACAGCAACTGTTACAAATTGATACAAACACGTCGAACAAATTTTCCCCAAATGAAAAATGAAAAAGGCACTCGCAAGCACTGCAATCAGTCTCATGCATGTAAAGCCTCGATTGCATGTTTGTTTGCATGTCTGAAACTGCGGGAAAGAAATTCACAAAAATGTTATAAAAAAAGTAAACTTGTCAAATGTCTTAACAGAGCAACAGAGATACTTACTTCACTTAACACAGAAAGGAATAAATTTTACTCAAGCTCAAACACGATAAACTTATGACCGATTGAGTTCTGTTGATGCTCCCACAATCCAACCGAGGAATAAATATGTCCTCTGCAGGACAAACGATCAAAAATCAATAGATAATTGTTGCCAGTTCATCATTTTCCACGCTGGTTTTCCATGCTGTTTGTTGTTCACTGCATTTGTTTCACGGTGGCAAATGGTTGGTTGGCTGTCGCTTTTTTTGATGATGAAAAATGTTTCATAGCACCACGTCACGTCAACCCATGGTCTTGATGGTTTTTTTTTTCGTTCAAACATACACACATGCGAAAGAACAGTGGAGGTGGCTTTAGAATTACTACTAGAATATAGGATGATGTACTGCAGGAGAACAAGCAAGAACGGAAAGAAGCCTTCACGTCACGATATGACCGGATCCGATGGGTCATTCACGGACGAGATCGTATCGGTGTATCGCTATCAATTTAATCGCCTCCATCACACAATCGGACACAATTAATATCAATTACAGAGAACGCGGCTGCACACGTACACACACATACACCCTGTGAGGGTGGCTTGTGAAATGAAAATTAATTAGATTTTTGTTGCATATCCTTTCCCCGTAGCATCACCACAGTTGTGGTACACCGTGTCCAATCAGACAGCTAGCAAACAACAGTTTAAACACTCTTTAGCTTCTGTTTTTTGTGCACTGTGTTTTCAGGGGGAAAATCATGTTCAATTCTGTGCTGATGAAGAGCTACACAATTCTTCTATCACGTGTGTTTCGTTCAAACATTTAGACTATTCTTTCACTAGCTTTCTATTGCCCGTACATGTTTACCAACCAGTCTTTCTCCCCGTCTTTCTTAATTAACGAGCTACCGACTGTGCGAACGAATTAGAGAAGACAAATGGATGGATCACCTTCTTTGTCAGCTTTCGATCCGCCATCCGAGAATTCGAGAGAAAGACGAGGAAAATAGCTAAACAAAGAGACAATCCCGCCAAACAATGTGATCCATTCCGAAGACCGAAGGGAGCCGACGCGCTTTAGAGTGGATCATTGAAATTAATTGATGTTTGCATCATTTGCGCGCAATAGTTTCTCGGAAATGTATGCTTGAGTGTGTGTTAAATTGGGAAATAAATGCAGTAGAGAGTAGAAAATAGATTAAGTGCAAACATGTAAACAACCATGCAAATGAGAAATCTTTGCAAATGAGACAGGAGTCAGAAGAGAAGCGTTAAATAATAAACAAAGACAATGATTTCCGACTGATTGGTAAATCCGGAACAGGGATGGAAGTTTTTCACAGGTTTTTCTTGATATTGGCAAACATTGTTTGTTTGTTGTTTGTTTCGGCTCAATTCAATAGTTATTTCTTTCTCACGTATTTCAACTATCAACAAACGGTAAACACATTGAAAAGCAATGTTGTATTTCCTCATTTATCATGACATTGTTTTGTTTAAATGAAAGCACTTTCAACTATCCTTCTAGGAACTTTTTGATCTTTATTTCTCGTTTATTAAACCCTTTTTTACAGCAAATACATTTTTGTCAAACTATCTCAATAATCATACAACACGCAATTAGGGCAATTTATCAATTGTTGCACACTACCCAATTATTGCACACTGCGAATCAATTATTGTTTTTCAAAATATTTATAAAACATTTATGAAAGTTTAAAGGCAATGAAAGCATTTTTCCTTAAATATTGAGCATTTCTGCCGCTTGTTTCACTATTTTATGTTTTTGAAAGAGCACTTTTTCGATTGTTTAAACACAAATGAACATATTTCGACTGCTTTTGATCAAAACGAACGAATTTCTTAGCTAAACCGCTAAAAAAATAGCGTTTATTTCCCCCTGTGGACCACTTAAACTGTATATTTTGATCGAAATCGAAGAAGAATATTTAATTCTCACGATTAGGTAGCAAAACTTTTGACTTTTTGTAAAAAGCACTTATTTTAATTCACTTTTTGATAATTGGAACAAAGATAGTACTTAGTAGTAGTTATTTCATCGTGCTATCATTTTGACAGTACAGTAGAACGTCGATTATCCGGGCAGCTCGGGACCGGACGGTTGCCGGTTAATCGATTTGCACGGATAATCGTCCAAGAAATGTCAAATTCATGTAAAAATTATAAAATTCACTAGTTTTATGATTAATTCACTTTGAACTGATCGATTAATAGTTAGCAGAATATTATTTTAATCAATAACTACAGATTTAACAACTGTTCATGAACAAAAATGAATTTCGAAAATACCACTAGACACTACAGAGCTGCAAAAAATTGGTTGCCTACTTGACTATCGCTGCAAATTTTCGCCGCATGTTTGAGCAGCTGTGACATTTACGCGCACGGTTAAGCCACCAGACGGTTAATCCGCCCCCGGATAATCGACCTTCTACTGTATTTTATTTACAATTGGGGTGCGGTTGCAGGTGCAAGTTCGCTACTTATTTTGCGGAATTCCGGCTTGACCCAAGGACAAACGTGTAATGTAACAGCGTTATGCATTGTCCTAAAAATTATTCTTAAGAAAATCATTAATTTCAAGGTTCTTTTTTATCTATTTCAGTGTGTTGGAAAGTGTGCAATAATTGGCTATCAAGTGGGCAGTAATAGAATTTTGAGTTTTTGTAAGTGTGCAACTATTTGATTTGAAAAAGATTTAAAAAAACTTTAATCCTTGACATTATTTATTCATGCTCTGCCTAAAATTAAATAAACATACTATTTTTTAAACAATAATCATGTATAATAGACACACATAACAAGAAAATTGTAATTTTATCCATCTCAAACATATGAAATACGTTGGCTGTTCCGTTAAGTGTGCAACAATTGGCAAATACAAGTTAAAGTAACGCTCAAACATTTTCTATCAACGAGGATCAATTTTGCAAATCAACACTATAAATCTTTCCTTGTTTCAATGCTTTACCAACATCAGACATGCATGTAAGTTTAAAGGACGAAAGTAGATATAAAAAGTTTTTGCACTATTCGATAGCGCACCGGTTCTTAAAGCATCGGGCGGATTCAATTCCAGTCTCTGCTCGCAGCATCAGCGCCCAGGATCTATTATATGGTTGTGAAGTTTCAATAAGTACTGAAAGCCTGTGTGTGAATACGTATTGTCGTATTGCATTCCATTTTGATTTCGCATGCCAATAGGAATTGTATGACTTTTGGGTGTTGGTTATGACAGCCACGCGGTTTCAAAGGAGACACTGCAAGGAAATAGATCAGAAATGATGGCTCATGTGAGACATTTGGGTAATTTGAAGAAAGAAACGATTTTATTTTGCTATTTTCTAAAGAGCCTGTACACACAATACATTAAACAAAACTGTATCTGCTTACGCAAGTAGTGTTCATTCTTCAAAATGTTTCAAAGTAGTTGCGAGTAGTTTTTATTCTACCACTTTGTATCGTGCACCATGAATAGTATGTACATTTGTCAACAGCTTCCCACCTTTTCATCAAACTTTTCACACTCTCTTTTCAACCAAAAACGGTTCCGCACCCATTCCAACCATTACCCAAAAGTTTGTTCATTGGAAACAGCACCGTCTTATCTGCCAAAAGCGGAAACGCAGCAGGGTTTCCAACGGCAGAATATATTTTCAATATCCCCAGCCGTCGCGATACAAAGACGAAAATATCCTCGTGCGCGCAGTTATCCACTCGTGTCAGCTCAAGTGCTGTGCAGCACAATTCAACGTTAATGATGCAGCACGAGGCGGCGCGCGGAAACGGGAAATTTGGCTTTCTTCAAACTTACTCTTACGAATCACTACACTACCGCGCACTGTCTATTCCCTGTCGTCAAAGGTCACCATCATAGAGAGATAAAAAAACACATACACACACACACACACATAAACATAAACCGAAGCGTAACCAAAAAGAAGTTCTGCGGATTGCGGACTTTAACACTAGTCGAGGGAAATCCCCATCGGCAGGCGTGTTGGGCCACGTTGAAAGGCGCTCGCTTGTTGTGGGGAATACTTTGCCTTCCATTTGGCACAGCTTAACGGAATTAGATTTCGGCAAAAGTCACATCTTCTCACTAGTGCCCGCGTAGTCTACCGCTGCGGTAGATGCCCCATCGACTGCGGCACTCTCCCTTTTGGGAAGAGTGTGGCGAAGAGCGGCAAACATGCGGGCAAACAACATCTAACACCAGGAGAGAAAGGGCAGCAAAGGATATCCGGAGGTTGAAGTCACCGTGAAAATATCATCATTAAGATGATTGCTGCTATTATGCTGGGCAGCAGCGCAGCGAAAACCCAGGCAATCATGGGCACTGCCCTCTTCCCTCCCGCTGCACGATCCGTCTGTCCGCCTGTCTTTGACTTTACCGTAAGCGTAAGAAGAGGCGGTTCTTCGATAGAATTCATTTATGCGCTTTGATTCAGCGCAGAAAACAGTCCAAGGGTGGAGGGGGCGGTGGCAGTGTGCCGTTTGAATAGAAAGAAATACGGCAATTACACTCTTTTCACAATAATTGGTTGCGGTTTGGAACGTCTGCATTGAAAACTCCCGGGAGAGGGGAGGTGCCGATGTCATCAAATAGTACTGTTTGATGGGTGGTAGAGGCGTACAAAATAGTGTGCCATTCATCACTTCCGATTCAGTTGAGAGGAGTGTTGTAGAGATAATCGGTCTACTCCTGATAACAGTGTATCGGATAAGGATGTTGATGGCTGTTGAACCTTTTGATGGAAGTGTCATCACACACATAACGGAAACCAATCACCACAATGTGCTCATGAGATTATTGAGGCTCATGAACAAAGGCTGTATACACATATAGGCGAAAGTATGGTACTGCGGAAACAATAAATATGATTTTTATATCGATACTATGGATCTAGATATCAAAGTTCAATGTGATAGTTTAAACAAATTTGTTATTAATTTATTTGTAATTTTTGGCTAAAGAATCATCAAAGAGTAGATTTCCATTACCCTTTTAAAGACAATGTGAAAAGAGTGACAAGGCTGTATACGGATTTAAAATATGAAAACGATCAATTTCGATCACTAATCTCTAATTCTTTCAATTTTTGCTGTTTGATTTTGATGGTGTTTGTTCAAATATATATTCTTATAATTCAAATTGTTTTAAATTTATCTATAAATCCCTTATTTTGAATCCTACTCAATATTATTGAAGAATAAAACTAATTATTGATCACTACATGTTTTATTAGACTCAAGTTGTTAAGAAATACGAGTATACAACATAATAGACAAAAGTAGTATATTGATACTACTAGCCATGATACTAGCCAAAATGTAAAACTGAAAACATGTCATCGCAACGAATATTTTAAATCAACTGACATTGCGTGCTCTGTGAACGAGATCCTTGATAGCGCCACCTGTTGTCTAAATAGGAGAACTACATATGCGTACAATTCGCCAAACAACCCTGCAAGTTGCAAGTTGCATACAACCTACCGAATTAAACTAGCGCCATCTTTTGTATAGCAGGCGAAGCTCAAATGGCGATACTAACGACAATGTCGATTTAGTCGACTTAACAGAAACGTTTAAACAGCCGTTAAAAATGGATTTTTTATTGTTTTGAATTTTACCTGTTTAAGCACATTGTCATCAATAATACATAAAAATTAGTAACGAATAAGGCAATCAAATTCTACTCTTAATCCTTTATTAATATAGTGGAAAAGCGCAAACTTTACAATTTATTTTATTTTATGTGGTTAATTTTTTTTAACTTGAAATGTTCAGTTTTTGGCAAAATTTCACGATTTATTCCGTCTCTTGGTTGTTGTACTGACGTGTAGCCGCTACTGTCGTAGTTTAACATAGTTCGTTGGGTAAAGATGGCGTTTGTAGACTCTGTGAAGAGACAAACATAAAGAGAAACATTTATTCAATTTGTTTTTCTTTTATTAGGACAAATGAGGAACTAAGTAAGTAAATCAATCAATCTAGACATTCGTATATCAATCGAAACAAATATTATGAGCATTAACATTAATAACTAGGCGCCTCCATCACAAATGGAATAAATAAACATGAATAATTTTCTTCAATTGACTCGTTAGCCTCCATTGTAAAACACTCTGAAATGTGATAAAATCAACGCACTTGTAAAATTATCGTGGATTACTACAAACGCAGCTGACCTTTGAAATGGGGTGAGTTTTGGTGTGGCGAGACGTTTTATCTCTTTCTTTCCCCCTTTTTAATCTTCTCCGTGTTTTTAGGTAGGAAGCCTTGTCGTGCACCAAAAATTTCGAGAAGAATGGAGCGTCGAAAGATCACGATAAGAGCCGTCCGATGTGCTCCCACCGAAAACTGAGTCCCTTTCCACTGATGGACTCGTTGGAAACCTTGCTCCAGAAGTCTGGTCCGGTGCCTGGGTTTTGGACATTTCGAGATAATCGAATCCTTGCCCGCCGAGCCTCCCCGTGTCCTAGGTAACCGATAATTGACGCTCGGCAAAATGGACGCGCCCGGACGCTGATAGGAAGATTTGTTCGTTATCGGACGCAAACGAAACCAGAATGAATGTCACGAGCTGGACGAAGGGAGTTGCAGGGTTGGAAGGGTTTTGTGGGGTCGATCGATCGGTCCCGCCGTTATCGAGCTTGCCCGATCAACCATAAAAGCCATTCCAGGGGTCATGTTGATGCTTTTTGGGAAGAATCCGGGTTCGGTCCCGAAATCAGACAATTGGAAGGACTGAGGATACCGGACCAGGGGTCGATGATTTTGGAAGAATCAGCCACAAAACAGGGGGTCGAAAATTGCATGCTTAGGACGAAGTAGGGAACATGCCAAAATGCAATCCAAAATCAGTGATGCACCTGTACGTGTGATGGTCGACTATCATAAGCCATCAATCAAGAGCCACGGGGTAGAATCACGAATATACCCACCTCCACGTCCACTCAACTCTTTTCGTACGTTGAATCCAACACACTATGGAGTCGTTCACATACCTTCAGTGCTCTACGCAGTCAGCAACGCATGTAGGCGCTGTGCATGGCGGTAGGATATCATTTGTTTTGGCTAGAACCTCCCTCACTGCCGTCAATGACCTTCCTTGTTCCTTGTGTTCCTTGTCTATCGTTGAGCTGGCTAGTCAAAATCTGCTCCAGGATCGAGGTGGAAAGCCAAGCGAATGGATCGAAAGATTGAAAGCAACTGATAAGCCAAGGCAAAAAGAGGTTCTTATCTCGCTTTCGACCTCATCCATTCGTCTCACCTCCGCTCACTCGCCGTGAGGCACTACACGAACGGAAATACCGTCAACGGTGGAAAAGTTCGTCCTTCGCTTGGAGTTTTGTTTGTTGCGAGAAACAGCGCCTCCACCAGCCATTATATCGGAGCGTTCCTTCCCTCTAACACTCTCCTCTTTTCCATCGACTGACCTGGATCCTGATTGATGGAAACTGATAGCGATATTATTATATTTTACAACGTAGATACCGGACGGAGCGTCTAGAGGGTTGGGAACGATGGTGAAATGGTGCGGTGAAACGGTTCCAGAGTTCCCGAGAGTGCCGCTGATTACCGCTACAAATGGCGATGGCGGATCGGTGATAGTGCAATGTTGGACCGGGTCCCCGGGAGTTCCCCGAGACAACCTGACCCGCTGGAACGTTCAGTTGATCTGTGCTGTTTGATAAGGACATTCCGCCGGTCCGGTACTGTTGGACGATCTCACCCACCCAAACAAGGTCCCTTTGACTCGTATGCATAAAAGCCAGGACGTGGCATCCGTGAACTGTGACCGTGTGTGTTTGGGATTTTGCTGCATCGAATCGTCCTTGCCGTCCAACAACATCGTCACGTGGCAGCACACGGTTGGGGACACATTATGGTGCGTTTGCTTATCGTGCCCCGGGAACTCTTCCGTCCGGGAAATGTCTCGTTGTGTCGAGCTCCAACCCACCGGCCAACGAAAAGACTCACGGGCCAGTAACGGGTAATGGCGGACGATGGCGACGTCCCTGGCGATAAGATCAAAATTCGTGCAACAAACGACGAACTCCCCGAACGAACGATACCACGAGATCCATCGCTTTTCGTCCCGCCCGTGTCGCTCGCCCTCATTGCTTTCATACTTCTGCTGGTAGGAAATAGCACGCTATCTATCTTTTCTACATCGCAGTTTTGGATTTTTTGTCTGTGTTTGTAGATCCAGTGATTCGTTGAGGGCACTGCGATGGAGGAGGGAAAGCCATCTCCACCTGCGCTCTTATCCTTTGCCATGATAAATCGTACTACCGAGCGAACAGGCAACAGTGCGCGTCTTATCGGTCTGTTCGCTATCTATTGCGTCCGTGGGTAGAGGGCGCTTTTCCTTTTTCTTTGGTGTGCTTTTCTTTCACCAAACGTGTTGGGGGAGTCTTTGGCCTTTTATCTACTTTCGCTATCTACTGCTGTTCTTGGTCGATGTTGTAGGTCCTGTCGATGTTTTTCCTTATCTTTTTCGTAGCTTTTTTCGTGTGTAAACTTTCCAACTTTGCCGTCCTTTCGGTCGCTCTCACTCTTACTGTAATGGCTTCTTTACGCTGCGTGTCTCGACCGTCTCGATCGCAGCACGGTACGGACGGAAAAACATAGTTCCTTATCGCGCTCGGGTATAGGGAAAACCCATTTTCCTCGCTGTCCACGGGCTTATCGCGCACGTTCGTCGTTTGCTCGTGCTACATCACCCCACAGATACACACACAGCAACGCTAGCTTGTTTGTTATCTTTCAATCTTCTCCTCCTTCTCGGCTCCTTCCTTTCGCAAGGATATTCACCTGTCTTCGAAGGCAATACCACGCAAGGATATGGCTCGTTTCTCGGCGATTCGACCATCGTTTGCCAAAGTGCTGGCACGATTCGCGCACTATCTCATCGGGACTATCTCGTCGCCATGCTTCAAACGCTTCTATCGATTCCTTTCCAACCTCGGAGCTTCAGCCGCTTCCTCTCTCTCTCTCTTTTCTCCCATTTAGCACGGTACGATCCTCATTCATCTTTTTCTTACCGGACTGAAATCGGCGAGCTCTGCGAATGCCGATCGTCGACGACAGATAAGCGACCGAAAACGCGTATCGTTCCAACGAGCGGGTGGTCGAAATGTATCCTTCCAAACACACGCACACACACACTCACAGCGACATTGGCTCGCCTACTCACACCACCACACCACGCCAAAGGGACAGACGGATTCCGATGCGGAAGTGAGCGTAAGATAAGCGGCCAGCGATGCATTTGGGAGCGATTCAATACATTTCCGTCTGTTTGGCGGGCAGATAAGGAACCCCATTTTGGGACGATGGTGATGAGGACAGACAATCCCTGCGAGGGGAGGGTCGAAGGGGTGGAGAGGATGGAGGACGGAGCAGGATATATGATAGATGTGAGCTGGAGATTGCTGGAATGAATGGAAAGTGTGCGATAAAAACCCATTCTTCGGTGTGCCGTATGCATAACAAGCAATATTTGGGTGTAATTTTTATTGGGGGTTTCTCGTTTTATGCGTCTGTCGAGGGTGACGTAGGGAGTTTTTTAAGCTTGTAATATTTATTTCATTTATCTTACTTACATTCAACATTGAACGAGATAACTATTAAATTAACGCTTCAGATTTTGCTTCACTTTAAGTAGTTAAGCAAGTAGTCTAGACAGTTTAAGTTTTTGGGATTTTTTTTAACAAAACAGATAATCAAACTTTACCAAGAAGATTGACATAAGGAAATATAGGCGAAATAACTTTGAAGGATAAAATTTAAGGGATGAAATGACGTTCAGTAAAACCGAAGACAAAAGGGCACGATTTAAAATCTGTATTCCTTATCAGCAAAGGAACACATAGACAAACCAGAGAAGGTAAAACGCGTGCTTTTACCCTGCATATTTTTTATTGCAGTATCATTAACTGTGAAACATCCCCAAAAAGACTAAAATGCCTGTATGATGAAGTGCATTCTCATTTGTTTCAACGGTTTCATGTTTGGGTTGGCTTTTTTATCCCAATCACACGCTTTCAATCACGTACGGATCCTTCAGATCAAAATCTGTTCCTTTCCCCCAAACGAACACGGAAATGGTGCCTCGTTGAGGTCGTTGTATATTACCGACCGCGGCACGTCCCAACTTCTACGCCAAGGTAAGCATTCTCGCCCTAATCTGATGAATGGCGCGCTTCCCCAGTGGCTTCCCATTCGTGGGAAGGAAACAGTGGATTAAGATTTTGCCATCCTTCACCCAAGACTGCGCCTTATCAGCGAACACACTCATCCTGGTTGGTGCGACGAGGACTCGCGTTGGGTTGGAGTGTGAGTATAGTTTGTTTACGTTTACTCGCGACCAGGATACGATCAAGCAAACACTTTGAGCGCGTCCTTCAGTGGAGAGGAAACACACAAACACGCGCGCACACTACGCCGATGGAAAGGACATTGATAAGGGCGGCAATCCTGCTTCAGAGCACACATACAATCACACACACACATACGTGCACATACATGCACAGATTGACCGAATGATGAAGCTGGTGTGTGGAAGATAAGATGGCTTGGTAGGCAGAATGGGGGACGAAGGAGACCAGAGGGGACGAGCGAAAGGATGCTGAACACGACACGAATGGTCGCGATGTGGTGCTGGGAATACACGGCAGTTCTGTTGCTGTGCGATTGCTGATACTGGAAAAGCGATATAATGTTATTAAGAGGCTATCAAAACAAACCACACACCAATACACACGTAGCAGCGGGGTTTGGTGACGGTCGTACCCTTTTCACCGGCACCATGTCACTCGAACGGCCTTGTACGGCAACCAAATGTCGCCCAGTCGACGGGACGAATGATAGGATGGGCTGTGTTGGGAAAACGTCTTCCATTGCGGTTTGATGTATTTAAAGTAAAGTTTTCGCTTTGTTAACTGCAATAAGATGGTTTTTCAATCCTTGGGGAAAGATGAACGTGTATTGTGAGAGGAAAGTGTATTGTAGAAAAGGATGAGTTGGAGTATGGTTTAATGCTCATTTATACGTCATTAACGGTTTTGCATGTGGTCTAAAAGCGGATTGCAAATTACATTTATGACGAATATATTATTGATTAGTAGATGCTGAGAAAGGTGTTACATCGTTGCAGTATTCTTTCATTTTGGCATTAATTATCAGTTCATTATGATCTGTAAATTTTGAAAAAGACTAAACCCTTTATAACTCAGCTGATACGAACCAATAAGGAAGGACATTATTGAGTACAAATAATCCGATCCTACGTGCTTCTTTTTCTGCTTATCAATGAACCATCGAAAAGCATCGGGACAAAAAGCACTCCTTCGCATTACCAACACGATCACTCGCATTCTACTCAATCTCTCTCCCTCTCTCTCTCTCTCTCTCTCTCTAAACGCTGTCCTGTCGTTGTCCACGACGGTGTAAAAGAATTCCAACCCATTTCCGACACCCATTAGTAGCCGAGGCACGAGCGGCCCTGGGTGTTTCACAGCTGTCCAAACGACAAACCATCCTTCCGGAGTCGGGGAGTCCCTTTCAAGGTAAAACCATTCAGCTCAACCGATGGAGTGCCTTTTTCGGGAGGACAACGACAAAGTGTCACGGGAGACTCCGGAGGGATGGTTGCCGTCATCCGGCTCTACTACTGGCAAGGAAGCGATAATCTTCTCAAATGGATCAAATTTAATTTCCGTTTCATTCTCAGACACTTATCCACACGGTGTCTGTTTGGGTATTTGGGAAGCATGCCGAGACTGGTGAGTGATGAGCGACGAAAGAGAACGAAAATGTCGGGTTTTTCGCTAACGCCAAGTCAAAGCAAAAGGGTGGACACCTTTTTGGGAGCATCGAGAACGATGATTCCTTACAGGATGTGTTCACCTGGCCAGTAGCTGAAGCGCACGTCACAACAACCATGTAACACTTTACTTCTTGTGTGTGGCTGGCCAGTCGTTTGCTGCAAATGTGGTTGTGTGTGAGTGTATTCGCGTGTTTTATCTCATTCTTTTTGGTGCTTGTCTGGCAGTTAAAACTCGTCCACGTCGCTATCAAACCCCGACAGCAAACGATGCAGCAGTATAAACACGGATTCAGTGTTGCTCCACCAATGGGCTGTCCGAGGGGATAACACAGGGGAAAAGGGGCCACAAACGGCCATAAAAAATGATAAACGAATGATATTTTACATCGCATCGTGCACCTTTTTTAATCCTCTCATTTTCCATCATCATCAGCGTCATCGTCGCCATCACAATCTCGATGGGCGAAACATAGAACGGGGGTTGAGTTGTGCTGAGGATGGATCATGGCTGGTATCGTTCATTTCCGGACATGTTGAGTGCACGGGACGGGTAAAAAGAGGACATGGGAGGGCGAGGTAAACGCGATAAGAAGCAGTTTTAAAATCATACCTTTCGGACCGCCTCGGACACCGTCGGTTGCGATACTCCTAATCGTGAAAATGGTAAATAAAACGACATCTTAATGATCACCCCGAACCACCTTCGTCGCTTTTAAAACTGCGTGTCCTTTTTTTCTAGTTATGTCCTTCGAGCGTCACCCTTATGCGTTGCCATAAAACGCCGGAAAGTTAAAGACGTTTTTTTCTGGGACAAATAGAACCAAAAAACAAGACTTTTGACCCATACTGTCCTGTACTTCAAACCAGCAAGAGAGAGAGGAAGAGCACCATAAACGGTGAAAATGAAGCGTTTGCAATTAAAATGGTAGCCAGTCGGTGATGTTTCTTCAGCGGTTTGGAAGGTGCCGTGGCGATTAAAAAAGAACATTTGGCCACCTTGTGCTACGGTTGAAGTGGGAGTCTTTAATTTCTATCCTCGCACGCCACATTAGTGTCCCCAAGTCCCACCGATTCCACCGAAGGCAAACGTACCGCAAGCGAGGATAAGCAGGACCAGCAGGCAGCACGTGTTGATGGGAGGAAGGAATAAAAAAACGCACAATCGTTGATGGTGGGATGATTTTGCTCATCTAAATAAGCAAATTGTCCCCGGCATTTGGCATGCGAATCGGTGAAATCTGGTTTAATGGTTTTCATTCCGTGTTGGGATGGGCGGCGGATAATGGCCATTAAAAAAGAAATTAAAATTGCGCGCATTGAAATTTGCGCGTTTTATGCATTGTCAAAAGAAATACAACAATTGTTTAAGTGAATGCAATTGTTTCATAAGAAATGGTTATTTATTCTTTGTGAGAAATGATGCCTCGAGAAACTTTGATTGCAAACTTATCTCCTCCGCATTCTTATCATATTTTACACATTTTTATTTTGACAAGAAAATATCATTTTGGGCCAAAACTGATCGTAAAACTGGGAACCGTCATTTAACATTTAGCTCTCCTGCTACGAACATAATCAAACCTGCATAATCTCCTAGATCTCTCTAAGCACGGATTTACATCCGAACCCTTTACTCGGCCTACATTACTTGGTTTTGGAGCTTAAAAATCACTAAAAACTTTATCAACCCTTTTCCAGCCACACTGAGCTGGACCAAAGTACCACCGCAGAGCGGGAAATGCGGGTTAACGCCTCATCGCTGACCTTCAAAAGCCACCCAAAGTCCCAAACTGCTGACGGTGCGTGACGTTTAAGTGTCGCGAAAAATCGCATTTGCAAGAGAAGAGGACAAGGTGGGATTTCTGGTACACACCATCAGTGTTTAGCGATCGGATTTATTCAAACCAGAGCGAGCAGCAACTGAAATGTGAAGCAAAAGGCTCATCGCGAAATCTCCATCATAATCCCGCTGTAAAATGAGATAATGGAATTATAAAAAAAAAAACTTGACTTCTTCTACATGCCAGATATCAAGCCTTCAACACTACGAAAAGCTTCGTGTGAAGTGTGAAAAGAGTGACGGAAAGGCGGAATAAAAATAGGAATTTAAGCTATCGCAACTAAAACGATCCATTGCCATGGAGACGCCTAGCTGCCTGTGTGATCGATGTCGAGTTTTGCAGTTTGACGTTCGTTGTTTGTCGTATACCTCAATTGTAAACTGCATCGTTGCATGGAGCTTCTGGAGCAGAAGAGCAGAGATGGAGGCTGACAGGTGCTTATCAGTTGGACGTATGCGGATAAGCGAGCTCTGACGGACCGACTGACAACCGTCGATATCGAGAAGACACACCGACAAAAAAGGGAGTTTTCATTTGATTAGAAATGCAACCAGCATTGTGCATTCAAACAGTCGGTACATTGATGCACTGACCGGGCACGATTGAAGGCAGAAATCAGAAGGACGAGCGTTACAGGAGCAAAAACAGGAGAAAAAACTCTCAACGCGGACAAACGTGTCCATTCATCCGCATTCGGGCCGGATGTCTAATCTCGCCGAACGTCAACCGAGACAACGCTGGTGGGTGGAACTACGTCCACGTTTGTCATCACTGGGAAAGGATAGAAGCAAATAACGTTTTGGGTCGGATGATGTAAAAATGGGAAGAAAAACCCTTCCAACCCTATTGTATATGGCGGCTTCCATCAGAGGCAATGACATTCGATAGCGATAAGTCCGTTTACCGATAGAGTTCGACTGTCGAAAAGAGTGTGATGCCGGTAGCACGTGTGTTTTGATTCGTGTTTTTTTTGGTTACTTACAAGGCTCGGTCGACATGATGCCTTCTCGCGAAATCCTTTCAGTTATTGATTTGCTGCACTCACATGTCATGGTGGAAGGAGTACAGCGAATAACAACACAGTGAGACATCCCGGTAGACGTGATTACAACCAGGAAGTTGGTCGAAACTATTCTTGAATATTCGTTGTGACAGAGCGAGAGAAATTTCCACAAGAAAGAGACCCCAAATTGACACTAGAAAAGGATGTGGAATCAACGTAAAAAAATGCCTCCAAACAACAGCCCAGACTCCAACACACAGCACAACACTTCATTGTGCCGGAAGAACCGTGCGGTCGGTGCATCGTGGTGCACCATGAATGCATTCCACCGTCCATGGCAACGACCAACGAGCGAGTTTCAATTGATATCCGTCGAAACGTCGTCCTTCTGGCCGCTGCTGTTTATTCGTTCGTTGTTGTTGATGGCGATGATGGAAGGACTCTCTCGTCGACCGTTCGATTACGAACAAACTTCTCTCGCCTAGGTTCATAGCAGTGAAGAAGGTAGGAAGCACGGTGATGTTTCATCAAATTCATCAAACCATGCATCGCTCCAATGAACGACGTTCTGTTCGATTTTACCACCCAACGTAGCTCCTTCTGAAGGACGGGGACTGGCAGCGTTGACAATCGCCCCTTTGCAATCAGCCTGAACTGTACTGCGAGAGCGCACCTTCCACGAACGGAAACGAGTGTTCAATTTGGTTTGGGAAAACGCAGCAAAGGATGCGTTCGATGAGCAATGCGTGATTGCAGTCGCATTGCGCGTTCGTTGTCTAGCTGTTGCAGTAGAAAAGCGCGTTTCTTGTGTGGTGTCGCGGTTTCATTTTCATCCCGTCCTACTCGAGTCGTCTACTCTCAAGCTAACTGACAGTCCTGGACGGTGTTCCTGTTGTTGGCGCCTGGATCATTGGAGCGAAATGCAGCTGCAGTTCCCTGTAGGCAGTGGTTTTTCTGCACAAATTTCGCGGAATATCGTCAATACTTAGAAAGAAAGGAAGGAAAGAGCACGAGTAGGACAACAAGAGATGCGTTCGGGTCAATTGTAATCGACCGTTGATGCACCGAACTTCAAACGTCGTCCGCGGGCTGCATTGCAAGTGTGTGTCAGTCGGTACAAAAAGTGGTGACTCGCGGTCCAAACAACGGAAGCAAAGGATTGTGTGCTGTGGTTCTTCTGACTATTTGCTCCAGAGAACTTGACAAATGTACGCACCGTTTAGGAAACGACCTTTCTGACCCGTTAGGCAGAGTGTTTGACATTTTTTCATGGCTTTTCCGGAAAAACTGCATTTCCGAATAACCTTAGTTGGTGAATGTTGGTGATGACAGCGTTTGAAAGGAAAGTTTGATGAATGTTTGAAGAGATAAACTTAACGTTTTACGATAGTTTGATAGCAATGCGCCGTTTTGAATGATTTACTTGCTTAAAATGCGTACTTAGAGGAGCTATTATTTTAAGGAATTGGAAAAATGAAAGTTTTGGAATTGCAAGCAGCATTCAAACAAATCTATACCCATATACGATTATTAAAACCATGAGTCACAAGAAAGTCACGAACAATGACTAGTTCTCCGTTTCTTATCAGTGGCCACACCAGCATCACGGATACACACTTCAATCAATCGGTCGTGATGGTGTCAATTTTGCTTGAAATGACTGCAACGCCATGGGCAAGGGAAATGGACCAGTCAAGGGATGCAACGATACAGGAAGCTCTTCTCCTTGCTCAAAATCCATCCACTTGCATCAGACCGACCACCCAGCTTGTGCTTGATCGAAAAAGCAAACATCATCTTGGCTTGGATCGATTTCCTCTTCAAGCGATCAATCATGCCGCCGACGAGAGGAAGGTAATTGAAGTCAGGGCACAGTTTTACATCAGTTAGTGCATCAACACAGAACGGAAACGGAAGAAGAAAGTAAACGAGACGATGTCTGGCATGAGTTAATCATGAAAAACAGGAAAAAATGCAGGGGTTAACAATAAAAGAACGAGTGCAAGATGCAGCCGATGATTTGGATGACTCTTGAGAGGAGATTGTGCACTTGGTGTGGTAGAATGAGGTGGCCATCGACCGAGTCCCTTCCTTAATTCGCATGAAGCCTTTCGATTAACATTCAATCGTAGCGGTGGCCGTTCCTGCCAGTCTGCCGCAAGCGATACGCAAAGGACGCTTAATTCCCGGTGGCCACTTTACCGTAAAGACGATAGAGAGAAGAAAGGAAAAAAACGCTTCCGAGCAGTTCAGGATAACGATGTGTGAGAAAAAAGGACTTCTAAAGGGTTGGAACGAAAACCAACCTCGCAGTCTATGTGAACAAATGATAAGCTTGATGCAATGGAGCGGCAGTGAGAATTCGCGGAAACCGAGCGCTCCTTGACTGAGCCGGGCGAGAACGATTCACTCGAGATCCTGATGCACCAGAATGATTGAGCAGATTTCGAAACTTTGCTTCAGCACACACTCACACACCCATGCGCTCACCGAGAACGGGAAATCTTCATGATACTAAGCATTCTAAGGATCTGCCTTCACAGAGCCCTCCACAGAGCTGTCGTTTAGCGAAACAAAGTTTCAAGCTTCATCCGGTTTTGATTTCCCTCCACTCTGCGGCCACCGGCACTCGCCCGTCCCTGCCGGGAGGCTATATTTATTCTTTTTCTTAGCGAGCTCGTGCATTCGGGTGTGTTTCTGGAAGGATTCCACGGACGTCCTCATACCGTCGTTAGAGTCGTTATCAGTGGCGATGCAAGTTCGTTCGGAACGTTCCTTTGCCCGGTTTGACGCTTCATAAAGTTCATCATCATTTCCTCGTCGTCTCATTTCCTTTTCCCTCCTGTTCTATCCTATTCTATCGGGAGTGCATTTCTTGGCTGCAGCACGGGCGGACTCTGCATCCTCTTTCTTGGAATGCACATCTTACACTCAAACACTGTGGGCGCGCGCGTTTGTGTGAGCGTCTTGTGCTATCCGAAGCTGCAGAGCACGGTTATCAGTGCTTCGAGCTGATAGCTCTCCTTCCCGACTTGCCAGCCTTGTGCCGTTCGTTGAATGGTAAAACAGGAAATCACTGCTTTCGAGATCCGTCGAAGCACGAGAAGTTGGAAAGAACTCGCTTCCTCGACGAGTGTTGGTGGTCACTGGGGCAAGAAGCAAGACGAACCGATCTGCAAACACCGACGACCAGCTCTGGTGCAAGTCGAAAAAGGAAAAACGCCGTTGTCTTCTTTTCCGTAGGTTGTGTCAAGAAAAGGCTCTGCATTCCAACTGATACCGAGTGGAGGGATGCCTTTCTGCAGCGATGCCTTCCTATCGTTGCGTTGCAACAGGAATCGGGATTCGGGATTGGTTCTGCAGGGGAAGACGTCAAACCATCACCAACCACAATCCTGTTTTTTACAAGATTGCACTCCTCCCCGGGGACGCATCCTGTGAGATGACGTTAAATATTATTTATAAAATTTCGTATCACACAATTTATAGCGAAAACTGCATCGCAGAAGATTTGTTCGACTGCGAACGAGATAAAAGCATACTCCCGACCGTCACTGTGTCGTACAGTTGGTGTGCCATCTCCCTTGTTGGTTTGGTTGAAATAGAGGGAAGAAGGATTGTCCCACTGTGAGCAGGAAGTGGTGTTCATGCTGTGTCATTGTTGGGGAGTGGCGATACTTTTGAAGCCTTTTGGGGATGCTGATTTCGTTGCATGCTCGGTGTGGTAGAAATAGATTTTCTAAACAGCACCTTCCTACCAGCTACTAGTAGCAAACTACTACCAGAGCAGTAAGCATAAAGAAGGACACCTAATCCGACATATCGTTTCTTGCCTGGTTCCAGCGTCCCACTTTCACCGGCTTCAGGGAGGGAGGGAGCACACGATAAACGACGACATTTTATTTCCGTTGTCGTAATAATATTCGGAAAGGTTTTTTCGTGTGTGTGGTGTGTGTCCAACGCCAGAAGAAGTAATCGGGAAGCAAGTGGAGCGGGAATGAAAAATGCATAACTTTGGATGTGCACCAGGCGACAGCTTTTCCATTTCCGGATGGGATCGTTCAACGATCGAGTGCTTTCCCGCTGCTGCCTTGGTTAAAGGAGAGTAAAAACACGGTCGGATCGGTTGTTTGCATAATGATGAAGACGTTCGATAGGTTCGAAGTTTGACACTCCATTATCGGGCAAGCGTTGGCGTTCGGATTATTTTCAAACTGCCCTGTTTGAACGATAAATGTGGATGTAACGAAGGGGTTTGGCAATGTAATCGGGATTTTACAGTACATGATGAAAGTGTGGTTTTATGGGAAAAAAGGAAGAAAGGATATTACACACATTTGATGATCTTTTGCGTGATTTCCGATGCTAGCTCAGTACCAAAGTTTGTTGAACGCGCTTAACCAACGCTGAACCAGCTCGAGCTATAAATCAAACATTTTTTTCACTTACGTTAACGAAACAATCGATCAGAAAGATGGAACAACTGAACAAAAAAGGGTTTGCCATCTTTCTCTCTTTGTCTTTCACGCGAAACTTACCTGCAAAGAAAAAAGAAAGGAAAGGAAATAGAAAATAGGATAAACATCGAAAAGAAACATTAAATGGCAATATGACCGTGGGTCGTTCGGATCTTGTTGCGAAATTTATGCACGGTCACATAGTCGCGCAGACTCGATGGGATGGCCGGTTACTAAAAAGAACGTTCCTATCAAAGATGATCCCTTCTCTTGGGCAATATTCCTCCCAATACTAGTAGGAAATCGGCAATAAATTTCCCCATCGCCAACGTTCCTTCGTCCTGGCGAGCTGAAATAGCGAAATCTATCATCATATCCGTTTGGAGCAAAGTTAAATATTTATTTCTTTACTGAAAGAACCCTTTCCCAGTACCCTCTTCTATAGAGGCTCTTAAAATTGTACAAAACAATGCTACAAAAGGTTATAAAAAGCAATTTATGAACAATTATCAGTATGGAAATTCAGATTAAAAGGCAACACTTAAATATGACAGTAAGTATAAATGTAACAAATAAGACAATCAGACTAAATTATTCAAAAATGCGTTATAATGATAGCGCAGTATTTAACGTTGGCTTGCTGTTTCAAATTGATCCAAAACCTGTATCATTTAACCTGGTTGGTTATAAGCCTCAGTCGGACCAGGAAAAAAATGTTTCCCTAGAACCTGTTGGTATCAGCTATAGCCTACAGAGACTCACTCGCGGTTCACGGACGGCTAAGCGTACTGAACCATGAAACAATGCTTGTGGGCACCGGAGTTGCGATAAACTGAAATCAACCGCCTCCAAAACAGCCATTTTAACCACCGCATATGTTTCGTTACCAGTATGTGCAATGCTTCAACTCTTTTGTCCAAACATGGGGACACTATCGTGGCGCCAGAGCTTTTACGATACCCTTTTTTTGGTCTGGTCGTCTGTTGTACTGTTGCATCCATTGGGTTGCAATTAATTTGCAATTGATATGGAATTTTCCTCATCAACGCCTTTGCTCAATGGCAACGAATGGTATATTTTAAATTCCAGCAGGATTAACCGGTGTTAGTGTTTCGATGGAGATAACAATTGATAACGACAAAACTCATTTATGTGAATGCGTTGGCTTCATTTTCACAATTGTATTCAACGTTAAAATTCATCAACAATAGTTTTTAGATTTAAAGTTTTTCTGATGTTTGAAGTCTTTTCTATAACCCACTTGCTTCAGAAACACTTCCAAATGCAATTATTTTTACTGTCCATCAATGCTCCCTGACCCATGCTTGAGATCGCCATCAGTTGGTAGCAATTTATTGCTCTCCGTAGCAAACAAAAGTTACCTTCAGCGGAAATGATGGAAGGATTGTTTGTTTTCTGGTGACACTTTCAAATACCTTGCTTGAGACGACGGCCAAGAATTGTCAGTGTTGTAACTCAAAGCATTCCACTCCACGAGCAGCACTGGTTGTGGTTGGTAGAGATAAGCGACCGACCAACACCCAACAATCCCTTCCACGGGTAATTCTTTTCTTTTCGCTCGTTTTGCTTCCCATTTTCACGCGCTCACACCCGATAAACCATCGTTCGATTATGGAAAAGCGGTAAAATGTCACAAACTCAATCGATTGGTCCAAAACTTTCCACCAACGAGCAGACCCCAATTTTTTGCACTGTCAATCGTACCAGGAATGTTGCGCCACTGTTGGCTGTACAGTGATATCGGCAAGCATGTAAATCAGCCACCAAACTCAGTGAAGGTGGTGCGAAGGTGGTCTAAGCATAAGATTTATGTTCCAGCATCGATATCGTGCTGACGGCGGTCGCTGTCAACGGCAGCCTGTGCAACCCTTTACACGGAACTCCCAAAACCACGCATACACTCTGATACATGGAAAAGGCACAAAAAAAAACGTCGTCTATTCAACGACACTAATCAAAATCTGGTCAGCCAGGTGGATAGATTCCTTCGGCGTGTGTGCACGTTCGTTGTTGTTTGTAATCGTTCGCGTTGGCGCTTGGATGATAATTTATCACCATCGGTCGTGAGGAATGTGTAACATAAGCGTTTGTAGCGTGGAGATAAAAAGTGTACTTGGTGTATCTATTGTTAAGGTTTCAGCAGTGTGTTGTTGACGGGAAAGTTGGTTTTACTGCATTAAACGACGGGATACAATGTGATATGGATTTTTTAGCATATAATGGAGTTGATAAGTCAACAACATGTGTATAATTATATCTATTTGGATACGTTTATATTATCAAAACTAACAAACAAACAATAAAATCGCACTTTCATGGGAAAGTTTGGAATTCAATACGTTACTCTTGATACAAGCCATATTCAACAAAAACTTCAACTTTGCACCTCTCGCACAACCTGAACTGCTTGAAAGTGTTTATTTAGGCCTTGATCGCGTGCAGCGTTGCGCTGTACACGCGATTGGGGCGGTGCTAACCATTGCGATCGAATAAGCAAACTCTTTTTCTCATTCGCTTTCTGAAATGCTGTGCTCCAACGCTCACCTTCGCCATACTTTTAGTTGGACGGTCTGTTTTCATCCGGTTTTGGTCGGGGAGGTAGATGAAAGCTTTTTTTGTTTGTTGGTGCGTACAATCGTGTACTTGCTTTGCTCTTTTGTTTGCTTCTTCGCAGCTTCATTGGGGCGAAACAGCTTTTGGGTTCGATCGTTTACATACCAACCGTTGGAGTAACGATGGTGTTCCTGATCTTTTAACCAATCGGAGCTCTGCATTCAGACCTTTACTTTCTTGGTAAAAAAAGTGTTTGCACGTAGCAAGATATCGGATACTAATTATTGATAATCTTGCAGCTGAAGGAGATTTTGAGATTTCGAGATCGTATTTAAGATTTCAGTGACAAACCCAAACCTACAATGTTGGGAAATATTGCTTCTCTTTAGTCACATTGCACTTCACAAATCTTGATTTAACATTCTAAACTTTTGAATACTTCTTCTTCTTCTTTTGGCTCAACAACCGATGCCGGTCAAGGCCTACCAACCCACTTGTGGGGTTGGCTTTCAGTGACTTATTGATTTCCCCCCATAGCAGGATAGTCAGTCCTACGTATGGCGGCACGGTCTATTTGGGGCTTGAACCCATGACGGGCATGTTATTAAGTCGTACGAGTTGACGACTGTACCATGAGACCGGCTCAATACAAAACTTTTGAATACATCACATGGAATTATCTTCGATACAATTTTGAAATTTGTTCAAAGATTGTCCTCAAACATATTTTCTTTCCCAAATCATTGAAGTTATCAACCTAAGCTCTGCGTCAGATTGTCTTTCCGAAGTATTTTAAGATTAATCAAACAATGTTGATAGCTTTAGATACTTTTTTGAACAGCTGGCGTCAGTTCGAGCTTAATCTCACTCTTGGTAGGCGAGATGGAGCCCAACAGTCGGCTGCTTAAGAATTGAGGGCGGGATTTACTTTAGCTTCCAGTTGCTACTCTCGCCACTCTCGCCGTCCAGAACAAACTATCATCGGATCACCATTTGCGATCTAGAAACAGGGGAAGTGTGGTAATGCGTGGAGGACGAGGAAAATAAATCCCTGATAAGCTTTCAACGCAACATTCGATGCAAAGGTAAGCGCGTATGTACGAGAGCGTAGTTTGGGGAGCACTGCGAGAGTGATTTCATAAATCCCGAAGGTGGTTCTGGCGGGCCCAGATCGAGCGAGCCAAGCAGAATTTCCGTAATTTATTGCTTTAAGTGCTGGATGCCGATAAGCGAACTGATATCATTCTTCTTTTCCGAGCGCCAAGCGCCAGCCGACTCCAACGACGGAAAGGAGAGGCCCAGAAGAGGCTCTTCGTGTTGCTGCCGTTGAAATCTTTAGTTTTGCTCCGTCCACTGGACAGAGTGGGATGTGGTCGAAAGGCAGACAAGAAAAGGAAGGGTTGAAGAGATAAGTCAACGAGTAAAGAGAGGGAGAGATGATATGGTCCAAATGTAAACCATTTTTCGTCGGCTTAGGGATTGCTGATCGCGACAATATATCGCAAAATACCAAATTGTCGCGCCAACGTACGCCGGACGTGGTGACTTCATGTCCCGCTTTCCATACTGCAGAGAAAGTAAAAGAGTCTGTCGTGTGGATGCCGAACAAATGTAGGCTTTAGCCAGTTCTACGGTGATCGTTTAATGGCGCCAATAGAAGATAAATTGTTCCTGGTCTTGGACGATTGTATGACCACTGTTTCTTTGTGTAACAAATAGTCGCAACTGTTTTGATTGCTGAATAATGATGTGCATTCTTGAAGGTAGTTTGAGTAAGTTCTCTGATAAAGAAATCGAAGAGTTATCCTCAATTTCCGTAAAAAAAAGTTCACTATCCGTTTACTTCATTTCCAATAATGCATTCAACTGATTAGACGTTTCGCTAGCACTCTGTCCCGACTTACCAAAGAGTATGATTCATTAAAATCGGATTATTAATTAGCACGACCCTGCTCTCGAGCTAATCCTATCACAACGTCAATGCTCCGGGCAACAGTAAAAGGTTTTCGGTTTCCCGATGGCCCAACATCGTGGTCCATTTAGTTAAGCTATCACACATCAGCCTTTGTATCGAGCCGTCTTCGCCACTGGGACAACATCGCGGAATAATATCTCCCCACCACCACAAGTCAAGGACCTCTGGCATTAGCACAACCACACCGAAGGAAACGCTATCTAATAAGGGCCAAAGAAAAGCAGTCCAACAGTCGACTGATAGTATGGTCAGGGAACGAAATAAGCTCTCTTCCAAAAGCGTCTCCCCAATCAGTACGCTCCAATCTAAGCTGTGTGACGGTCAAAAACCGAACCAAAAACCAACCAAAAACCAGCCGTTTTTCGATGTGTGCAGATTGTAGATTTGGCCTGGTCCTGGTTCCGCTCCTATCAGTGAACAGAACAGATGAACTGGCCGGTCGGTGGCTTCCAATAGCAGCAGTAACAAGAGAAGAAAAAGCTAAATAAAATAAATAAAACCACTTTAGATCGTATGGTTGCGATCCATTAGGTTTATCATGGCGCAGTGATCGAACGATGGAGCTTGGCGAGACTTGGACACGTCGGAGGCTGTCGAGGAGGTTCGCCGACTGTTGTTAGTCGATTTTGGATTGTGTCGACAGACGTTGCTAACAGTTAACGGTCGGTTGGTGGCGTGAATCGTAAGCATTACGCTACTTACATCGCGTTGAACATCCTCTTCGCCGACGATGCGTCGATCGTTCTGATGATCTTTATGTGCGCTTGCCATTCGCGCGCTTGACCAAGACCAAGCATCCCTCGAATCTTGCCGATGGTATCACACGGGACAATAAAACTGCAGTAAATTGACACACCGAAGCTGATGAAAGTACATGCGTTCTAGAGCTGGTGATGGCTTGTAGGTCTGATGACCCGAAACATGACAAAAACAGGCAATGAAACAGGCTTTAACGGTTCATGGCGCACCTTTTTCGGAAGACATAAAATTGCTTTACGATTTACTCAAGGGCTGTATATCATGTAGATTGGTAACTATGTCATTTAGTCAACCAAACTAATCTAACAAAGGATATTTGTTGAGCTGTTTGGTATGTGAAACAAAGTACTTTAAGCAATTACAATTACCTTTCATCCAAACAAGAATTTTTTGAATGAGATTCATAATACGCTAGAAAAATGACTCAATTCTATGCCATGATCTGAACGATTATGTACTTTGATTTGAGTAATGAAATGTGTAGTAATACGGGTTTCTTTGATTTATGATCAAAATTTTCTTCCATCCAATGGTGTTCTGCAGAAATAAATAATGATCATTATCGCACATTTTCTAGAGATGGCTTAGCACCGTCAGCCGTTTTATCGCAGTATCCTGAATGTGCTACAATGCAATCTCTTTTGTTTTATGAACGATAATCACAAATGGGTACTTAACCAAGTACAGTACGGGCTAATACACAGACTCTAGGTACAAAATACCTGAGCGATCGAGTAAGAGCCGAACCTCACTTAACGATCGTAAAACAAATACACATTCCAACCACACGGTCGGCCCATGAGGAAAGACCATAATGTAATTCGGCACGAGTAGATGCATAATGAATGAGACAAATTATACAGCGAACCGACGCTGGTGTGAATGTGAAAACAGACGTCATAACAGTGAAGGACCCCATCCATCGTTCCTAGCTTGAACAAACCAAGTGCTGAATGGACGGAATTAACAACATAATTACGGTTTCGCTCCAACCGAAGCAAACCGATTGGAGTGTTTACCCTCGGGTCGTTCGATTCTGGACGTTCTGGAAAAGAAAAACCCGAAAATTACACCCCATTAACGGATTATTTGACTAAACAACTATTATCCAACGGGAGGGGCACATGAGTTTAGGAGCGGACCTTTCGGCGAATACGTGAGGTGAGTGATGAAGAAAACAGAAACGAGGTACGCTAAAGCAATATGGTGTGAACTCACGCCACTGCGGTTGAGCTTAATCATATGGTAAGTTACCTGCCGACGAATGACTGTGTTTGTGTGGTTTTTATTCGATTAACCTGATTACGATTGTTACAAGGTGCTTTGGAAGAATAGTACCAGAAGGGAGACAAACAGTTTGTTTGATTTGGAACGAAATGAAGGGGTGTTAATTAGATGGAAAAGAGAAATGTGATGCTGAGGGCTTTTTGGTTTTTGCAAATAAACGATGTATTGTTGATGTGAGCAGTACGAATAACATGCGTTAATTAAGAACAAAAGATTGAAACTTGATTGTTGATATCATATCATATCGAAAAAATAAGGAGAAAGAGAATACGCATTGTATTTAAATTGTTTGGACCAGTAGATAGTCGAAGTATTCGTCAAAATGCTAGAATTCGATAAGATTTGAACACTTTCAACAGATAACATGTCAGTTAATATTATGAAGCAATTAAAAAGAAATAGGTAATATCAATATCATTGTACTTTCGCAAGAGCTTAGACCACCATGATATTCTTCTAATGCTGGTAAATGTCAAAAGCCTAAATCTATGCCCTTTTCAACATTCGCTTTTACCACGATAACACCAATTCCCGAGGTTCAACAATTCACCCGGATGACGAAAACGGTAACGGTCGCTCAGTAACGATGTTGATGATGATGATGACGATATTGATCACGGACTGCTCGGTGGTTGTAACTGTCAACGCTCCGGCCTCGGCCTTTGGTCGCCGTAATCGGGCCTCATCAATCTAAACATTGCGCCACCGTCGTTCTGGGTCACTACCAACAGTATTTCCCCGAACGACCAGTCTAATTCATAATGTAAATAGCATAATGAGTGTGATTGTGTGTGTTGGTGTTAGAGCCCACTGCAACTGTCAGTCAAGTTAACACCATTAATTTCTCCAATCGATTAAATTGGGCAGAGGCTGACTGATACAAATCGAGCAGTGTTGTTCGGGATGGGCGTTTGTCTCATGATTTTTCGTTCGTTGTCGACCAAGGGCTCAAAGGACTGATGTCAACATCACCCCATCTAATAATGTCCTTATGGGTAATGTTTGTGTTGGGTTTGATTATTGTCACTCGAGTTGTTGATTTGTTTTCAGTAGGATAATTAACGTTCTTTTCGGCTTTCAAATGAATAATTGATGTTGATGTGTTGTTCGGAAGGTTTGATGAAAGTAAGTACGTAGTTTCCAAGTAACGAGATTGCTGCTCACTTAATGTACGAGAAGCAAAACGAATGATGGATTTTACTTACTTTGATTGAAGTAATAACTTATATCCAATATCGATTATTAGGCTGTTGTTATCAAACATATTTTTTTCTATCGTTTCTTATTTTTTGTACTTTACTGTCAGAAAAAGATAATAGTTTTTTTTAGATAGTTTGTCTCAGAAGGTAAAATAATTAATCTGTTTTACTCTTCACTTTCGATTCGATTCAAGCGATTCAAATATTTATATTACCATAAGTTTCTCCTTTCCATCCAGCACAATCCTACCCATGCTATTATCATAATTGGATGCTCTCCTTTTACTCCACCACATTCCCATTAAAACCTTTTCTCAGTTTTTTTTTGCGACTGACACGCTCACAACAATCAACACATTTGCAACAACGAGCGTGACACATTCCTGGATAGGATTGTACCAGGATGATGGTTTCCACTGTCCATGTCTGCCACAGGATTAACTTTATCTGCTTCAACCGGGTGCGGACCTTCATGACTCGCACGGAAAATGTCTTGATGTCGGAGAAAAGGATTTGATTCGTACTTTTCCACCCGCTCTCGACACCCGGTAAGAATCGGATAAGTCCAGTATATCCCATCCGCCGGAAGAGACAGCGGAGACACTCGGATGGATTCTGACGCGATTTAGGTTTCAGCATCTAGCGAAGGTTTATTGTTTATGCGCTATTTATATCACCAACGGTATGCGCAGAGAACACGAAGCGTTGGCCGTCATGCTGGAGAGCGCACCACGTTTATTGCAATTTCCAGCACGGTTGACAGATAAAATTCGAGAGAAAGAAATAGACTTGCGCTAAAATCCGTCCGTTGGTCCGACATTTCCATTTCCAGTTGGGTCGCTTTTAGAAAATAAATATCATATCATACACCAGAATAAATCAGACGATCACACACGTTTGAGGAAAGCAGGGAACAGACAACAAGACCAGGGTCTTCATGTTTTTTTGAAGTGGAAATAGAACTCTTTTCTGCTCGCCGATGATAAACAACGGCTTGTATCAGAAGTTGTTAGGAAATGGAAATGACACAATCGCGATTCTCCATTGCAGTCCAATAAAATTGCAAAATTCAAAGGGTACGGGCGTCAACGAACCGGAACCTTCCGACTGAAGACCCGAGGGTAGAAGTGCACAGGTATCATATCATTTTGTGATACGCACTTCGAGGTGAATGTTTGTGTGTGTAGCCACCGCGAAAAAACATTGTCACCCGACCACAAGGTTAGAGGTTCTTGTAGAGACCTCGTGTTTTCCATTTGCGTGGTTGATTGTACTGCTGGAAAGATGAATAAAATATATTGTCTATCTAGTTTCCGATTATGACCCGCAGGTACCAGCAGGTTCTGTATGCAATACATGCAACCAACCAACCATCGTACAACCGAGGAGAGGAGATACACTCAACTATCGGTTGGGAGTTAGCTCGCGGGTCTGTCGTGGTTCCAGTTGTCACAGAAAGTATCTAGGAAATGACAACGGAACCGCGCAACAGATAGCAGTCCTAGAGGCGCCGTACCACGCCAAACGAGTTATCGCACAATTGGGGCGTTGGACTTGTGAAAGTAATGCGGCGAAGAATGTTTGTTCTGAAGAAAGTGGAAGCGTTCTGACGGCATTTAGGAAACACTTCATCTAAACCATTTAAAAAGGATGGAAAACAGAGTAGGAGAGAGCGAGCCAGATGGGAGTTACTGCGTTATGCTGGTGAAATTTATGCACTTGGCTGCTGCCACCTTCATCTTGATACTGCAACAACGAGTGTTTCCGGTGAAACTAGTTAGGTTCGCAACGAGAGCACGGAAGAATAACGCAATCGTCTTCGGGGAAATTGTTATGAAATGCTAAGAGTGGTTTCTCGACAAAACATTTATCAAATCAGTGGAGTGTATGGTTTTGTGTGATAACTATAACGTTACTATGAGAATATTGTGCTTTTCAAAAAGGTGTTTGTGATAAAGACTTTAGAATAAGAAAGATTAAATATTTGGATTGATAGAAGTTTAGCAAAGTTAAGCAAAGTTTAGTGAATTTTTTATTTTGCCCTCATCAAAACTGTTTAGTGGAGATATTCATGTGCCTAAAACAATAGGAAATCATGTCAAGGCAATGTTTGAAGTTTTAACGACACATTCAAAATCTGTTAAAATATTTGAAAATTGAGGGGATAGGTAAAAATGTCTTTGTAGAATCAATGTAGAACATTTATTAATCTAAAATTTATTATTTAATTGTAATAACTGAGCTTTACTCACTTAGTCAATTTGATTTTCAAAGCAAGATAGATTCAAATTGAAATCATCGCACGCATTGAGACAGCAGTCATTGATACCATTCTTGACTTTCATTTTACCAACGATATGAAAAAGGAATATACTTTACACTGTTCGCTTTAAACGTTCATAATTTCTATTCCCTTTTGCACTTACTCCATCCAACTCAAGTATGTCTCGTCTCCTTTTCATCTGTGATTTTGTCAAACAGTAGTCAATCGTCATCTGAAGAGATCAGGAAATTCAGTTCGCATCTTTTATTCTCTCATACAAACTCATATCATGAAGTCTACCCTTGCGCATATTAAAATCGAAAACCAATTTTATCACAACTTTGGTCTTAGTATATTGCAAGAATATATCAAAAGAAACATTCTACACTCTCGAATGATGATGATTGCTTATGGTTATTTTCCCGCCCGAGTGTTCCATTCAACCCTACTACACTTTCAACCCCACCACACTTTTCGGAAAATAGACTCATAACCCTTTGGAAGATATTTCATCACAAATTCTTTCCTTGCACCTTCCAAATCGGTTCACTTCCGCTTTCGGTCGTTGCTCATGCTCTGTTCGCTGATTTAAATCTTCTCCCGAGGCTCTCTTACCTATTTCCCAACCGAGCAGCTGGGGTGATTGAACTGGGCTCAACTTGATGAGATACTCTGGGTAAGTTCTACCGGCTTTCGTCAAAGGAACTGTGGGAAAGAGTGTGAGTACTTCATCGTCAAAGTTGCTACCGGTGTCAACTCATACAGTTCCATTTTTGTCTCATTTTAGTATCTCTTTCTTACATTCAAATACCTCGGGAATGCTCCAAGGAAAACTTATTACAACGGTAGCGATGATAGAAATGATGATAATAAATTATGCTTCTCTTCTTGAGGTACAATTTTTGCCACACTTCTGTCAGGTCGCATGAGAACGAGATTTGGGGAATGATTCTTCTTCACCGAGTGGGTTGAAAGTCACATGGGACACGCAGATAGCAGTGTAAGTTTGGCTCTCGTTTTGCGAGACTTAAGGATGACTATCAGGGGCAGGAAATTAGGAAACACCGTTCAGAATACAGAATTATGTGACTTGGATTTATTTATGAGCTAACGAAAGAGAGAATACGAAAAGAGTCTGCATTGAATTCCATCGCTGTCAAGCGGATGTGGTGCTCCAAAGAACACAGTGAAGAGATAAACGTATCGGAATTCGAAAGGTTGGAATTGAACTCGTACTAAAGAATTATTTTGTCCACATTAGCCCATGTTTCATCGAATTTCTCATAAAAATGACACTAAAAGGGAAAGCAAGGGAGTAGACATTCGAAAATTCAGTACGTTATGGATGGTTGTATTCGTATTTGATTGATTCGTATTTAAGAGATATTTTTACTTGGGGATGTAAAAGTATAATTTATTGCTAACAATCAGTTACCAGTTCAGACTTTCACGAGCCATTCTCGTCTCGTTTAGTTTTTAGGTGGTTTAATCTTCTTGCACTTAATAACCTATATTGGGAAATGAATTCGATCAACTGCCCTGATCTCCGGTTACATTTGTCATCAGCTTATCCATCAGCGGATTACTTTAAACATCTTACAATGTGTTGCAACAAAGTGCAGTCTAGTATATTTACCACCAACTGAGAGGAGTTGTTTTCAAAAGCTTTTGCGAATAAAAAGGTATCATTAATCAGAGATTACTCGCCAACACTGTTTAGCCCACTGAACCAATCAGGGCAAATACTTCAACTAGTACTTTCTTTTGCTACTTTATACTGTAAATAAAGTTATTCTGCTTCAAAATTGTTGAATAATTAATAAACTAATTATCGGTCTAATGCTCTTAAGAACAACAAATACAATGAACCTGAAAGAATAAGTTAATCCATTCAATGTCTCCTACTTTACCCGCTTCATGAGTGTCTCTCAAAGCACGGTGAAAAAACACACTCATTCTACATGCTTTTAATCCTCACTTTCATTCACCAGCTCATTAATCATCTTTTCATCGATTTATCGCATGGAATAAGCCAACGTCGTCAACGGGTCACCCCTGCATACTAGTCCCCGAAACGATTGATCGAACGGTTGCAGTGTCAGCAAGACAGTCGCTCAGCCATTAAGGACACTAAACCCCACTCGCTATGGATGACGTTCGATTTTTCATCGATTTCATCAACGCTTCTCGGCCCGATCTTCGACGTGGGTGTGACGCGACAGACCGTTGACCATCGATGGCGAACCGTTTCTGGCGAAAGATAATCCATCGCTTTGCAAATGTCTTCCAAAGGTCGTGGAGTCGGTTCCAGTTTGCTGTACGATAAGGAACCGGTCTTTATGCCATCGTTTAGAAGATAATTTTGCAAACAAATCGTGCTGGAAACCTTTCCGGTGGCAGGAGAAATATGTACGCATGTTTGTTTGTAGCTGGCGGTAACCGTACATTCTCATCAATGACATCGTTTGTTTCTTGTCCAAAGGACCGAAAGAGACTGTTTCCGGAGCAGAATTGTGCGCGTTTTAAATTAACATTCTAAGGAAAAAGCCACAACCATACAAAAACAGCGGAAGGACATGGCCACAATGATTTACCTCGGCGTGGCTCGAGTTATTGAAAACGGATCTTCATTGCAAAATCCTCAACCGCGTACAACACATCCGTAAGCCACAAATAGTCGCTTGAAATGTGAACGGTCGTGGTTTTGCGTTGACGGTATAATTAAATTAATTCTATTGTTGTAAAGCATCACATTAGCGACATTTGGATCGAAATCAACGGAACGTTTGTTGGTCCTTGTAGAATAATGTGACCAGCGTGGCATAATGTGACCAGCGTGGTATTAAAAACATGCTACAAGGTGGAAAACAAATAACGTTTCCTGTGCGGTGTTTGGACGCGAATTATGACCGGCAGTGATGCTATTTATGTATCTTCCGGTGTACATACCAACGGTGTAGAATACCCCACAAGAAAATACGGTTTAAAAGCCAACCGTTATGGGGAACATACTTGGAAGGATATTGCTAGAAAAAAGGAATTTGCGGGCGAGTGCAGCTTATTATGTTAATGCAATTTCTATGCAATCGACTGTAAATATATCGAGTGGCTTTCCTTCCATTGATGTCCCGCCCCTGGACCACCTGTGTGTGTTACATTTCCGGTGGCCAGTAGGAGCTCATTCTCGCCAAAAAAAGGACAAAAATAAACGATTATTGTGTTGGCAACAAGCTGGGCCGGAACCAGCACAAGCTTATTGCGGCACACGTCCTGCTGGGCTCTACTTGCATGGGGTCGTTCCTCGATGGCTTTCTTGGGCACATACGCTGGTATTCACATGCTATTTTTCATGCTTTTTTCACTAAAGTGCAAGGCTTGTCGCATTATGGTGTGTTTTGTACTGCTTCCATTCAATGGAATATTTTTTAACAAGGTATTGAAGATTATCCTTCAGAGCGTAGAGTAAAACAGGATCATTTTGTGGCCAGGAAGAGGCAGTTTGTTGCAGCAGTTGGACAGGAAATTAGTTCGTGCTGTTTTAGGATGGAAATTCAACTATATTGGCAATACTTTATGCAGTTATTGCATATTGCAAGTGTGTTTTGAAGCTTGATTAAGCATTGCAGTTACTGGTTCCATTGACGAAGCACTTCCTCTATTAATATGAAATAACTTATACATTGAAGGACTGCGTTTTGAAACGCAAATGGAATCATCAGCATTCAATCTGTCATAAAACTTTTTTTTTCGCGGTGGAGTTTGGTTTACTTTCTCTGATTCTTTGCTCTTCGAACAAAAGCATTAAAAGACCATTTATATATTTTTACAGATTTTTCAATTAACACTGGAAACAATGCAAAACTTTTTCCTATCAAAATATACGCTGACAGTATTAATTCGCTTTCATTCATTCTGAACTTTTTTCTCCATTCTATTGCATTGTTTTGTTTATTTCCTTTTTTCACTCGATCATCGTTTTGTTTCTGCTTATGGATGCGTATTTTACAACAAACTGCTTTTTTTCGTCTTTATTCCCGATCGGCTCCTATTGAGATTTGTTTCATTTTTATTTCATTGTCAATATCTTTGCATTCCACTCTATCCAGTGCAGGCAAAAACGCTCGCTCAAGCTCAACAAACTCATCGATGCATCCAATTGCTCTTAATGCATCAAAGTGTTTGCCTTCGATAGGCGCCCGAACGCAGCAAATGCATCGAAAACAGTTTATTATTACCTCTTGTTGCATTGTGCTCGATATTACCTGTAAGCATATAAGCACACTCAGGCTCACACGCACCCGATACGATTGAATTCCTTTGCTCATCCCTTTCCATCCCTCGTGCACAGGACATCCGGTTGCGTACAGTACGGTGAGGTCGGTCATGCAGGAAAAGGGTGGCTGGACTGTTGCATTTATCACGTACCAACATGCGACCACATTCCGCTGCGTGTTGACGATTGCCCGGTGTGCATTGGTGTAGAAAAGCGTTTCCCGGTGGCGTTAACCGGTTCGTATTACGCACGACTCAATGAAGCGTGTGCCATTCGTGCGTTGTGTGTGTGGTTTAAAATGGAAAAGTGAACGATTAACTTTTTACTGTACTTGATGAACCGTTGAAGTATTTTGGTTAGTGAGAGAAAAATACTTGACATATAGTAAACAAAATATCAATCATATTCGAAATTATTCTAAGTGAGTGTTCAGAAAAATTGTGTTTTGCTAATGTAGGCTCGCTGTGAGGTCTTTATAAATTTATTCAACATTCTATCGACGCTGACATCAGCTGAATGATGCCAAAATCGAACACGTCATCGATCGATCGATTGTAAATTCCTTCCTCGAAGCTATTTTGAAGCTCTCCGCACGTTCCTCGCATACCAATTATGCACTTAAACTGCGCCCAATAATAACAAAGAATACACAAAAAAACACTTCACCCTTGTTAAAAAAGAGCAAAAAAACATAAAAAGTGGTCAACCGAAAGGGTTACCCATTCGACACGTGAGGCGATCGTGTGTCGCGCCTGTCTGAGGATCAATGGCATTACAAAGCTGAAGAGCAAATATTCAGCTCTTTTTCTCTGCGTTTTCGCTTTCGGAGTGCGAGTGGCGTTCAAAAAAGCCAATGTCCATTGTGTTTGGAATATAAGAAGCACACACACTCACTCACGGAGGGCTTACATATTTCAATCATTATTCAATTTGTTTTTCGATGGCTATCGCGTTTGCGTACCGTTTCATCGCGTCGTCGATTGAATTGAACGAATTTTGCATTTCGTTGGTAGATTGTACAGAACAAAGTCACCTGGAGACGGCGGATAACCTACATCTCGATTGGAATGAACTATGTCCGGATCATTGTTTCGGTTTGAGGGCAAAGCAGAACCAAAATAACAAACGTTTGAGGGTCTCGTTAGCGAAACGATCAAAGTGACAGACGTGTGTGGTCATCCAGCGATAACATTGTTTGGACAGAATATCTTGCCGTTACGCCAAATTTTGAGTCTTGTTACATGGTTTAAACTAGTTAAAATTAAACTCTCATCATTGCAGTTTAAGAAGAATGAATTTAATATTTTCGCATTTTTTAAATCATTATGAAATTGAAAAAGTTATATTTGTTCGATATTGGGATGCTTTCAGTGATCTTTCATACGCTTCAGTGAGTATAAATAATCGTTCAAAAAAGCAAAAAAGACAAAACACAAAACTGAGAATACACAATCAGGCTGCAACAAAGATTCATATACTGACAGAGAACAGGAAGCACGATATCTTTTGTTACTCTTGATTGAATAGCATCTTCTTCGCTGAAACAATAAAACGTGGGGTTTACTTTCACCTCAATCAACGACTTCTCCTAGGATGACCAGGGGTTTGACACTCTACAAACAACAATAGGAACTGACGCGATAACAAAACTTATTCATGCTTGAATCTCGGATTTTTCTACCAAAACCAGACTTGTACAAAATCAATACTTGGTCCATTTTTCTTCATCGTTGCGCAGTGACTTCCACAGCAAATCCGCTTATTAATGAATGAAGTCGTTGATAGCTTTCATTTCACATTTAATTGAAATGGAATAACTCTTTATACCTTCCGTGGTAACTGCAGCAATTCTTCTCCCAACCCATCTCAACCACTTCGAAAACCGTCATGAATTGCCAGCTGGTCGGGCTCAAGCCGACGGGTATAGGTTTCAAATTTGTTAACAACTTGTAACTGTCAACGAACGCAACGGCGGCTGCGGTTGATGCGGCACCGTAAACGATGGAATAAATGTTTCTTTTATTCGCATGCTGGCACGAGGCTTACTACCTTCTCTGCTTCCTCCACACACCCGCATCACTCGCAGCAAAACGATGAATAAAAACGATCATCTCATCCTACCGCCACCAACAACATTCTGCCGACTAAAACAACAAAACCACGGGATAAGTGGAAGAAACAAAGAGTCAGAAAGAAACGAAACCAGCCCGACACAAGCTGAGCAACGGTGGGCACGACGCAGGGCTCGGTTGAATATGGTAAGAAATCATCCCAACCAGGCAGGCAGGCACGAACGCCTCGGCAATCGTTCCAGCGTCGTGGTCACCGCAGGCTAAGAAAAAGGTGGAAAACGGCGAATCCAAAAACCTCACACTCCATGGCCATGGTTTGCGAACGGACGCGCGCTCGCTGCAACAACTTAACCGACACCAGCGAAACTGGCCTTGGAGCTGCGGTTGGATTCCGGTTCGATGGCAAAGAGGTGCTTAAAAGCTCATCCTAATATTCACCTCGCTCGCGCTTCAATTACTTGCTGATACAGCACCATCCGGCCGAGGTAGCGCAGGGCAGAATTTGGGTGGTTTCATTTGGAAAATAAATTATTGCTTTTTTAAATCTCATAATAAATTGTAACCATAAATTTACACGCTTCTTTTGCCCGTGTGACTGTAGGGATCTGAAGGAGGTTTCTTGTTTTTCCTTGGCGATTCTGCAGAATGATCGTTACGCTAGGCGTGTGGATCTCGTCTGTTTTGTCTTGCGTCGCAATTTTTGTTGAATTGCCCGCGCTTCGTTCCGCTCATTTGATCGTGATTAATAATTAATTTTTCGGCGCATTCTAACACGTTGATAGGAAACGTTTATCGAACATCTAATAGGGGTAATTGCCTGAAGCGAGCCCAAACTACGCAAGATCGTAAATAGATCTTATGTGCTTGTGGGT
>NC_054084.1:25083384-25132707 GCF_017562075.2 Anopheles merus
CACACTTGAGCGGGCAGATAATTTGTATGTTTTCTTTGCAACATTAAATATATTCTATTTTTGTAAATAACCATTTAATTACGTTACATGTAATTATTTTTATTTTTTGCTGTGCTATAGCACTGTGCAGTTTTTACCGAGATAAACGAATAGGTATTGCGACACCAAGTCACAGCATTGAGCATAGCACTGACAAACGGAACGCATCGGACGCGTATGCAAAACATCAACGGGTTGGTCATGTGACTGACACAAAGTGCTTATGTGGTGGCCAATCATTACAGGTGTCGTTTTGGTGTAGGGGTTTGTCGGCATTTTTCTACCTTTCGTTCCGATTGGAAAGTAAAGGAGAGTGAGTGCATGTGTGTAGTTTGTTGTAGTATGTGTTGCTGTAGCGTTTGATTTGTGTATGGGAAGCAGATGAACATATATGTTATTCTGTTATAGATCGTCTTAAGAACTACGAGGGTTAATAATTTATGTACAATTTAGCATTCATGAAAAAGAATGTGAAAGTGTATTACGAGATGTAGAAAATTTCTTAAAATGTGCACTGTATAATAAGTACATTGTCCAAAGATCGCAATTGTGCACAAGATCATACACACCACACACACACACACACACACACGCGCGCATACCGATACATGAGATCACATCGGCGCTCGTTCCTATTCGTTAATACTTCCATTGATAAGGACAGCTTATTACCTGCTATACGCGTTTTTGATAATTAGCAAAGGTGTCCCAATCACAACACTCTCTTGGATATAAATCCTTTACAAATTTGAGAACGTAATGACGCCTCGAAAAAAACCGTCTGATCAACCATCCATTTCACAGCAAAATTTTACAAACTTCTGGCCTAACGTAATGCGAGAAATTGAGCTAATGAACAAAATTGATACAGCTCATCCAGTTTTTCCACTCTCGCGCATTAAAAGAATAATGAAGATTGACGAAGAGGTGCCAAATATAGCCTACAATGTTAGCTCCCTATTAGCGAAAGCGAGCGAAATATTCATCCAGGAATTGACACTGTGTGCATGGCTGCATACTGAAGCTAGCAATCGGGCAACGTTAACGCGCAAGGACATCGCGAAGGCCACTGAAAAGTATGAGCAGTTTGATTTCCTCATGGACATTGTACCGCGAAACAAAAATGAGGCGGAAAAAAGCGTTGTTGATATGGAGGATACGCAAGACGAGGACAGCAGCGAGGAAGAGGGTTGCACAAATTGTGCAAAGGAAGGGACCAGCTGCGAGCGACCACAGTGTGGCTTCCAGCAGCCAGAAATACAGCCTCGGAATGTTGAGAGTGAAGCAGAGGGCCTCGCAAACGATGATACGGTGACACATGTTATACCAATTGTTGTACCACATAGTGGAACAGTTTCAACCGAGGAGCCTATCAATCAAACACTTCAACTGTTTTTGCAAATAATAACACCGACAGGTGAAATATCGCATGTACCGGTAAGTTCAAAGTTAAGAATATAGTTTCAATTAGTTGACAAACTCATCTAATTATATTCACAGATCACGATACCTCAAGACAACCTGACCATTACAGAAGTGGTTGATCCCGAAGCTACGCCAAATTATATGTGATGGAATGGCATACAGACGACACCGACTGTTATTTTTGCATTCAACAAATTTGGTCATTTATCGAAGAGTTTGCATAAAGCAATATTTTACAGCGAGTTTTTTTATTTTAAATTGGTATAGACTATAAAAAATACGGCTTAGCCATACAAGTGCCTTAAAATGTTAAAATGTCCTCTTACTGAGAATCCTTTTCTTTATCCTAAAATTTTAGTTTTTACACATGTTTATGAGAATTATTTCGATTTTTTTACATTTGATACCATTTAAAAGTAAAGCCATTATATTATATTTAAATTACTATCATTTAAACATAGAATTTGGGATATTTAATCATATTTACAACCAAAAATATGCAGAAATTGAGAATTTATTCAAACTAGGGTAGGAAACTACATTCGTTATAGAAAATCAAATTACAAAAAAGCAATTCAAACGTATGAAAAAAAAAATCACGCATATTCAAAAAGTATTATTCATTACGGAATGTAAGACCACTTAAAGTGACAGTGTAGCAGCAGAACAAGCATATGCAACCTAGGTTAGTGTTAGATTGTACCGAAGAATCGCGTGAAACTATTCCTTGTAAAGAAGTATGTTCGCAGAAGGCCATCAATCAACATAGCAACACGTTTACACAACTACAATAGCAATCGTAAGTAAGGTAGATCATGATCACGGTTGAAGATTTTTGAAAATTTGTAAAGAGTATTGAAAGATGCAGTTCAAACAATGTGATTGCTTTTCGGTAAGAATTTCTAAAGCTACACCTTTTTAAATAGCAAAATACTAAAATAATACGCACGGAATCCTTTTTAAACGGAATAAAATTGCTTCATTTTGACATTGTTATCTTTCCATTCCTTAATTCTTTTGGCCATGTTACGAATATATTGTGCATAGTTCTAACATGAGTTCCACTTTATGATAAACGCTAACACAGTCGTTCCAATGATAGAGTAGCATGTGCTAGAAAAACAATATTCATCACAATCACCATACAAGGACTGGTTATGTTTGCTTCCTCCATAGATTGTGTTGGTGTGATTGGGGCGTTGAGTAACACCACTACAGTCGATGAGATGGATAACAAGCCACTAACGTGCTTCCTCGTCAGACGCGACCCTACTATAACATATCAACTTCTTCTCCCGTTTGATAAATAGTTTGTTTAGTGATTCGTCGCGTTGTTGTGTTTACAATAGCGTCGATAAATTTGTACCAGACCGCCGGACCGACTGACGCTGAACAGCGTCTTTTGCGTTCAACATATTTTAACACTTGTTTGAATGAGGACAAAAATAGAATCTTGATTGCAGCGACCACTTCACAAGATGACCGATCGAACCAACGATAAACGATTGAGCAAAGCAAAATAAAACAAACGCGTCGTTCAATCGAATCGAACGACGAAACATTCGTAGAGATAAAAGTAAAAGGAAAAAAAGTAAACAACTACACGAATCAGACGAAGCTTTTGTACGTATGAATGTAGATCTTATCCCACGTGTTGGCTTCCGTGGAATGTCCAAATTTTGACACGTTCCTCTCACTCGCGCTGAAAGCGGCCGTGGTATGGGCGAGCGTTTGTTTCGTCTTTCAATTTTATTATTTTCATCTCCTAATCTGTGCTCGATCATCAGTCAACGAACGAGACCGACCTGTCAGAATTCGTAATAACCTGTAATAAACGAGTCTGTGTCGTGGGGTCCGTTTACGAAGTGCCCAGCGTGGACGATCGGTGGTGGAGCGAGGCACAGCCTGAGACCGTTGTCGATGTTAATGCTGATTCAATCGATATTCAATTTTTCTTTCAGAGGTCTCATTGTGCTGCTGTGCTTTTGAATCTGGTTTTTTGGTCGCAGACGGTGATAGGATCTGAGACAGGTTTGTGGATGTATTGGTGAAAAGGTGCTCGAATCCTTATCATGCTTCTCAAATCGGAGGAGTGTTGGAAGCTCGCTCGAGCAGTTTTTATAAGCTATTCGAGCAGTTAGGAACAACGACCTTAATTTACTGGTCGTGTGATGGCGCCATGATCATCACTCGACTTGCAGCAAGTGCTTGTGACAAGAGGTTCTCTGCTGAGCCCGAGTAATGCATCAACGACGTCCAATATCGATAGAGTGTTGTGGTGTCTGGTTAATTTCAGCTTCGATCGAAAGGCAAGATAAGCTGAGCTCGAGACATCGAGTGGCTTGTGGAAAATGATCTGTTCTCGGCGATCTTCTTCGTTGGGGAAATTAACTCATCTGCTCTTTTAGTAGCGATAACTGCAAAACGATCCAACGATCAACGAATGATTGCTTATCGGGACTTGGTATGTTGTTTGTTGCTGAACAGCGTGATCTGCTCTCAAATAATTCATGAATAATCATTGCTTTTTCTTTCAGGTTTGAAAATGGTATGGTTTTGCCTACCAAATAGGATGTTGTGCCGTTCTATAATCTGGACGGTTGAGAGTTGCTTCGAAGGGCGTTGAGTCTGATTAAAAACAGACATAAAGTGCTCGAAACGATCATGCATGGAAACACAAATCCATTTCATCTGTGTTCCGATAAGCAATGAAGATGATCATCTTTCATATGGGGCGTTAGCTGTCGATGATGGAATGTCAGAACCATTGAACTTGGATGATAACACTCGGCGGCAATTGTAGGCCGCTACACAGCAAGAGAAAACAGGCATTGCAGCTCAGGGAGGAGGGAATGGCAGCAACTTATTTGTTTAAAAAATGGGGTGGATTGATCGCGTCCAAAAATTTTGTGTCGATATGCGAGGATGATAATATACAGTGAACATGAAATCTACTTTGAACCAGTGTGAATGCAGTCGATGATACAATACATATTGAAAATAAGGTAGTGTTTCAAACAAAAACAGAAGCATGATAGGGTCTTCATAAAATGTGAGAATGAGGTTATACAACTATGTTTTTTTATGACTTACTATCTTCCAACTACCATAGCGATCATTGACATCTTCTCTATCAGCTGATGCTCCTTTATAAAGGGTCTATTCTTGTTGTTGTCTTTGAGGTTCTATTCAACCCTTTCAAAGGAAAGAGATTATTATTTTGAGTTTTCGTTCACTGTTGCATGATAAAGTTAATCTTCGAAGCATCCGACTGATCTGAAGGATGGTGATTTCCTATATTAATTATTCAACACTTATGAATACGTACGATGGAATTTGAAAGTATCAAGACGAATGTGAGGTAAAGTACAGTTAGGATGAATGTGTTTGAACCACTTGTAGCACATGCTTCTCAATCATCAACTAATCCGTTTCTTTTCTTTCTGTGGTTCTATGTTTAAAAGCTAAAAAAAGTACAATCGTCTGGAGGTTACAAGTCATAGCCACTTTAAAGACAAAGACACATTATTTGAAGTGTGCCAAACTTGACATGCATCGAAAACATTTACGGAGCAAAACATGACCAATAATATGAAGAAATCAATTAATCTGTTTTCCTCCAATGCCTCTACACGGGTTGAAGAATCCAGAGGACTCCTTATCATCAATGCGTTTGACAAGAGATTGTGTTATTGTTCTGATTGGTGGGTGGTTTTTCTCCGACTGAGCTCTTGGTTTGACATACAGAGTAAACGAACGATTGGATGCAAAAGCAATCTATTATCGGAATACTTTTCAAAACCAACGTAATGCTGTTCGATGTTCAATTTCAAGATGGAATGATGCTCCAAAGAGATGTCTGTGCTCAACGCACAACCACATCAAATGTCAAGGTATCGCGAAGTAATCTGGTGAATGGCATTCGGCCAGATGGAATGTTTTATTTTTCACTCCCATTCGCTGTGAGTAGCTTTTCTGGTTCGAAGTTTGTTATCTCGTCTAAGTTTCGCTAGCTTGGATGCTCAAGAAACGAATAGACGATACAGGAGGGCGGTTATCGGCTTTAGAGAAGTCGTTGAACGATAAGCCAAAATTTCAAGAAGTAAATCCAGACGCGTACGAAGCTCCTCTAGGAAAAGGCAGAGGACATGAGAATACAAAAACAATCTACCCCTCCCCAATGAATGGGAAACCGATCCAAATCGCACGTTGGCGCGAGTTCCGAAAAATAACAATGAAAAAACGACCACATCGACATTGGCGTCCGCACAAACACGTCAGCTCGCTCATGCCGCATAGGTCCGCGCCACAGATAGATCCATCCAATGTTATCAAATCATAATTTTGCTTATGGCCCGATATTTTGGCTCCTTTAACGATGCCGCCGTTTGGTGTCCATCGCTGGTTCTTATTGTTTTTTCCACCTTCCACGACACCAGCGAGAGAGAAAGAGGAAACTTGTCTAATTTACATTTTTATGAAACAATGCTTCTCCACGGAGTGAGGAATTCCGGGCTGCGTCGGACGTTGTTAGAGGGCTCTCTGTACTCTTGCCGACGTACCGATGTGGCGTTGTTTCCGGTCAGAATGCAAAGCGCACGAGCTGGTGGTTTCGTACAACTTTTGCATTATGCCACACACACAAAAGCAACAGGGGACGGCCGAGTGAGAGATTAAATAAAACTATAACGATAAAGGGATGGAGGGAATGGTCCCGCCGATAGGTGTATCTGTGACCATTAAGCATGTAGAAAACTTTGACCAAATGCTTCTGCCCCCACTCTCAAAAGCTCGCAACACTTATCGGCTATTGATATCTACTTATTTATCATATTTATATTTCTTTTCGTACCACGACGGGACGTGCCCACCTTGGGTGTCTGTTTTTGGAGGTTTCGGCATTCGGTGTGCCTTTGCCGCTTATCTTGGAGTGTTTTTTTGGGTGCCTGAGGGGAGCGAGTGTATCAGAGGGAGCGTGGATGTTGGGGTCTGTTTTGCTTTGTTCCCGCCCGCCAGAACCCGGGGAGTAGTAGGAAGGTTTGGCAGTAAGCAACAGATAGGTTTTCCATTGGCAAAAGACAACAGATAGATTTGGAGATGGTTCTACTTTTGCGTCTGTTTGATTTACACAATTATCATGGCATTCCAAACAAGTAACAACGAAAAGCACAAAGAAATGTGAGGAAATGTTTAGTTATATTTGTGCATGCCGAGCGTTATTTCATACCTTTTAAGAAATATTTCTAAAATAGATTGAAACATTTACAAAAGCAGCTTACAACACTGCTTATGAATTTTTGGAATCCTCTGTTTGTGTTCTTTTTTCCACACGCATAAATTGATTCCACATTACCACCACCTTCGAGCGTGGTCTCTTTCCACCGTATAATCCCATCTGCTATCTCATCTCACAGAATGGCAGCGGCCAAAAACCACCCAACCAAACCAGCATCTCTCTCGGCGACTGGCGGGAAAGATAAGCAAAGCTTTTAAGAGACATTACACTCCACTCGATCTCCCATCGTGCCGCCGCCTTTGACCAGATAGGTGACCGGATTTAAGACCAGATACGCCAGAATGCCGAAAGAGAGATGGAAGCGTAGATTTCGTACGTTAATTGATTAATTATCGATACCCGATTCCATTGCACATGAAGGGAGGGTAACAGAGAGAGAAAGAGTTTTTGTCCCGACATGGCCCAACTCTTCCAATCGAGGCGCCTTGTATCCCAGCATATGGCTTGGAATCCACTACTCACGCACGAACACACACGTACACACCAAGGTCAACCAATTTGTTCGACGAAAGTGCAACCTTCAAGGCAAACAGTGTCGGCTTCTTTCCGTTCCAGCTGCCTCGTCCGTTCCACGTTGCCTGATTGTGGCGGGGTGCGTTTTATGTTAATTGATGTTATTTTTCATGCCGATAAGACGCCGCGTCCTAATCTCATGATCGCAACTCACTGTACGATGGAAGGTTCGCAAAGGGAGGGAAGGTCACTGTGATCCGGGAGGTAGAAGGAATGATCACTTCTCAAGAAGAAACAGGCATCGATATATCTTACTCCCGCAGGCCGACCGACACAAGCGAGTAAAAACTCATGCACTCGATTACCGCATTTTTGTGTTATTCAATTTATACTCCTGGCATGGTGTTGGTTCGATCGCTCAGTCTCTAAGTCAGCTGACGTCTTTTGTAGTGGTACGTATGGTGGTAGTAGTGGTGGTCCATGGTGGTTGTAGTGGTGGTCTCCTGGTACATAGACACCCCCAGATCGAGTTAATCCACCCCTTTCCTTAGCATTGCAACCCAACACTCAGCCTGAGTTTGAATCAGCCAGGGGCATCTGGCATAGATGGTTGTCTAAAGAGAGCAGCTGTCTATGTCTGTTCCTTTCGCACTCGTCTCTCAACTCGAGATCGAATGGCCGGGTGTAATCGCGTGGACGATCATAAAAAATGCTTCTAAACCGAATGCTTTTAGATAAACTGTTTGAGAGTGTATGTGTGAGAAGTCCTTGGGCGGATGGTTTGTTCGGTTTGCTTGCGACACGTCATTCGCGTCAAGTTACCCACGTGATCCGTATCAGCATTTGGCGGATTCAAACCTGTGCATGAATGTATAGATCTAAAGATATGATGTCTGAACAAATAGTGAAACTAACGTGTGTGTTACAACTTCAAGCATAAATAAGAAACTAATGAAATGGTCCAAATCATTTCAAGTCTGTATAATATTTAAATATTAATCATTTCTATTTGCTGTAGAAAAATCCTCGTTCGTTTTCATTCTATCAGGAACCTTTCTCTGGAACTTTACTTTCCTTGGAACAGAATCAGAACCCCGGAACTAGTGGGAGAGGTTAGGACGAGGAAGCTTATTTGCAGATTAATTCGAACAGGCGGAAACTTTTCCCTTCGTTTGCCATCGCCCACTGTCGCCTTGTGGTCGTTAGAGATTCCCGCTTCACTATCCTTATCTGTGAGAGGAAAAAGTGGAAACTCTTTTCCGTTTCGTTTTGGTTTTGCTTTAGCGATCAATCAGTAGGACTCGGTGAGGTTTTTTTACCTCTACACTCTGGCCAGACCATTTCCCATAGAATCTTCGTAAGAGTTTTCTTTTATCTATTTTCGGGATGCATTTTTTGTTGGACTTTTCAATCCTTGGCTTCCAGGCTTGTGGTTTGAGTTGGATTCGTCCTGAGTGCAATTTGTGTCTGGGAGATGCTGCGGTTATCGTGCCACCCGATGCGGTTTGTCTTAGTGTTTGATGGACAAATTAGCTTTCGCTTGGTAATGGCACACCCCGATGGCAATGAAAGTGTTGGGATAAAGAATCTGCCAGCCGGAAGGGGCGAAGGACACACTGCTGGGGAAAGAAAAAGTGTTCAACAAGGACCACCAGGCACAAGTTGAATGAATTTGCTTTTGACAAATTAACTTCGTAATCACTTTAGGGAAGAAAGGAAAGAAATCTAGCAATTTTTCATTCGGTTACCATCTTCCGTTGCGTGAGGAGACGGTCAGACATATCTTGTCTTGTGTCAGAGGAATAATGTTTGATTTATTTCTATTTTTATATTAGTCAGTCCAACCCAAGACAGTTTCGTCTCAAAATAGAGCCATTGAAACACGTTTGGAATCTTTGTTTATAGCAAAACATGATAAAAGTGTCTCCAACGGATCATCATCACAGTCTCGTTATCATCGTCATCGTTACCGTACCGGCATTTGTAAGTTAACGTTAGACGGACGGAAGTACGTGCACTTGTTGCGATCTCGGTCAAAGCACGTACTCCTCAAGACGTAATGCGATAACAGCGGTTGGCGAAACAGAGAAGACGACAGAGAATTGAAGGGAGTAGGATTACTCCAACACCATCGTGACCTACCTCTTTGAGATGGGCATGTTGTATGTTTGTTTGGGTTTTAAAGTGATTGCAAGGAAGCCAGCAAAAAGTGTATTTCGTTCCAGTTTCTAATCAGCTTGAGGGCGCTTAGTTACAGTTTGACAAAAAATCATCATATCAAAATAATTATTTGGCTGCATGATGACGATTGTCCGACCACCAGTTGACTGTAATCAACGTATTAGATTCTGGAACGTTCATTTGGCATAGTCGATTCTTACATCGATGCGATTCGTCAGAAGAATCAACCAAGATGTCGCTACTCATGCTATCATCTGATCTTGATCGGTCTCTGTGACGATGTGAACGCTGTTCTGTTGGTGAGTAATGTGACCGCTAAACGTTTGTTTACATCAAAGCCGGATGATTCACAAGAAATGTCTGGAAGTATTGTCTAATCTTGAGTTGAAAAAAGGCATGCGTTAATTAGTTGCTAAAAGATTGCAAAATCGGCTTTTGTGTGCACGAGTTTGTGCCAATCAACTTGTTTTCAAATAAAGATTTTACTCGTTGGATGTCTAATTTTGTTTTTGTTAATTTGACCTCTAATCGAAAACTCTTTAAAATACATTTTGAAAGGTCTTCGTAATTATTCCACAAAGCATGTTTCAAAGTGTTTGGAATGCATATTAAAATGTTTATTGCCTTTTGGCGGCCTTTTTCATTGACGCATCATGACGAAAAAACGACTATAATTCATCGTCCGGTTTATCAAATCGTTGTCTCATTTATATTAATATGGATAACGTGATAGCGCTGAGTGCTATTGTCCCGGCCAGCTATCGGACAGAGTCGCGAGATGGAGCGAACAAAAAGCCGTTCCACCGTCGGGTGTTTGAAAGGTAGCGCAGCAGACTTGGGTATCAAAACTGGTCTTGTCCGGAGGCGTTTCTGTGGCGCCTGCAACGAGTCCCTTCACTGTGCTCAATCTTGAACGAAAAGTCCCTTTGCGCGCGACTCCGTGGAAGGCTTGAGGGAGTAGGAGCGTTCCGGTGAGATAAAGTTTTCCAGATTAACCTACGGAGAGTGCAGCTCGTGCGATAAGACGGTAAAAAGCAGTCCTCACTGTCTGGGGACGCTCCGATGCATGACGTGGACACGCAAGGTGATACTGGGAGGCGCCCTGAGCGAGACCAGCGGGTGATTTGTACGTAAAGGAATGAACCAAGCCCACAACGACGAAGTAGGTAGAAAGTGAGACGAGGAAAGGGAATATTCGACTGTACAGTATACAATGTTTGATATTCAAGTATTTACAATTTACCAAATTTTCTTATTTTTTTATGTTTGAATGTTTGTTGGTATGTCTCTTACAAACTACCGATTAACATTAAAGCCTTCAGAGGATTCTACAAAAATGCTTCAACCTTATCCACCCGATAACTCGTGAATGCAACGGAAAGGGCAGCTCACGGAATGCACCAAACAAGGAAGAAGATTCTCTCTTCTTCACTGGCGCCAAAGTGTCGAAGATGAGCCGTCGCACAGGATAAGACGCCAACAGCTCTGTCCTCGATCAACCGATCATTCCCGTCGCTCTTCTTTGGCCCATACAAGTCGCTTCGCTAAGATACGCAGCCTCTCGGCTTTTGGGGCTCTTTTAACGCGCCAACACACTGCACTGCGGTGGTAATAATAATATCAAATTGCAATAAATTTGCTACAGCTTGTTTCCAGTTGCAGTTTTTTACATCTTTTCGAACGCCATCCAATCGGTTTGTACCGAAGAGGATGCTTGCAGCCAAATCGAGCAGCCAACCCCGAGGAGCGCGCGCGATGGCTCGAAATTCGGCAACGGGCTGTGAGCTTTCTTTGCCTGCAGTTGGTGTTGCATCGTAACGGGAAAGACATTGCACCATCTTTATGTATGGAAAGGGGCGGAGAGGAGACAGAATGGAATGAAGGGAAGGGGGATTCTAGAGATAGCGACACGTCGACGTCTGGGCGCTCTACTCGTGGCAGGATGTAGCGGGATGCTTCGATGGGAGTCGCTGTGTTGCCTTGCGGGACAGCTCCATTCTCAGAATCGGTCCATTTTCCAACGCGATAGTCTTATCCTGAATGGTCCAACCTCGTGCTTGATATGGGTCGAAGGAAAGAGGAATCCGACGTGGAGAAGGAGAGAAACGAGGAGGTCTCGAGCATCCCCAAACGACACTATCAAGGAAGTAAGCAGTTTCTCTTTGCACGGTATCGTTGATGCTGTTGTTGTTAGCCGTTCTTTGCTACGGAGTCCTTGGAGCTCTACGAGCCAGGGAGGGCTCTGAATCAACGTCTTATCGCTTTATTTTCACTCGTCTTGGTAGTGGAAGCATTACTCGTGCTTCAACCAGTGCACCAGAGAAATATTTTTCTTATCCTTTATTTTCCCGCGAGTCCAACATCCTGAATCCTTTTCTCTTTTTCCGAAAGTAAGCCGTATGCAAAATACAAGTAAAGAATTGTACAGCACGATCAATACAACATCTCTCTCTCTCTCTCTCAGCACAAAGATAAGACATAAAGAAAATCCTTTAGCTTGTGCTATCGCTGCATACACATTCGTATATCTCAAGCAATTTCTCGTGAGGAAAAGGCATTTCTTACGGCTTGTGTTATGCAGCGATAGCGTTAGAAGGATTGAGTTTTATTGAATTAGTGTAATAGCCCATAGGATGACACAACTTTTCTCACTTTCACATAGGAACGAACACAATCCGTCAGAAAAGCCATGACCATGGTGATTCTCTCCATTTGCATTGTTGATATGGGCTGACAGTAGAGTTCCTTCTCCAGACGTGTGTGCTCCTTGACTAGAACGGTTTCTTGAGAGCATGTTCTGCTTCATTCCAACAATCATTTCGCCATGATACACGATTTCTATCGTCAAACGGCTAGTTTTGTTGGAGTTTCGAAGATATGAGGAGCAAAGGAATAAGATGTCTCCGTCGGTGAGGGTGTGGGTGAATCGATCGTGGTAATAGCAAGGTGGAAGGAAAATGGTGCTCTCTCGACACAGTATTGTCCTTGTGAATCGTCCTACAACAGTCAAGAGCTGTTGTTTCAGGCTTGTTTCGAGTTGTGCCGCTCATCTCCAGGAATGTATTCCTTCTCCATCTGACTCTTTCTCTGATTGCAATCAGATCCACACACACTCTCATTCTGCTGACGGTTGTACATTTGCTTGCACGAAATAGTTTACCACAAGCTCCTTTGCTCTCACCATCCTTGGAAAGCATCACTTTCACCAACACCAGGCTTTGGCAAGAGCTGAAACAATAGTCCTCACACATAGAGATGGCTCCAAATGCTGTGGTTGTTGCTTCTGGTTGCATAAAGCCAGTCAACGGCATACAAAAGCGTAATGAGACATGGTGTTGTGATCGTTTTTGGCATTGCTTCAATAGTTTTGTCATATCGGCTGTATGTAGCCAAAGATGTAGCTAATGGCGTTTCGTGCGGTGTACTGAAGTTGTAGAACGGTGTAATGCCCTTATAGGATGTGGTTTGATGTGCGGTAATAATATGGGTGGAAATAACTGTCAGTTAGAAGTGAAAGTTAGGCAAAGGAATAGGTGGTCTCTTGAATATTGGCTATTTTCAATTTATATCGTCTATTCTTTCCCCAATTAAAATCATATCAAAAGCGTCTCCACGGTCAATCCAAACTCATTCGTTGCTTTACTGTACACTCAGTTTCAGAAAACCAGATTTTATATAACCAATCTCTAAATAATCCTCTGCATCAGAATACGCATGCATCATTCAACTGTTCGTAGAAGATGGATGCTTTCTCTACAAGCGTATCTATAATGAAATCTTATCGTTGGCTGGACGCCATTTCCTTCCACTAATCCCTCTCAACCGTTGTGCGGTTTTTCATTTGTTGGCAACAAAACTCTTTATTTATGTCTTTTTGAACATTCAGCGCCATCGTGGTCGTTGTATGTCCGATTTTATGATTGTATGTAAGCGTCTGGTTAGCCATTTGGTTATCTTGTGTGTTATGAAGCCAATCGTTCTTATTATGTTATGTGTTTTCTGGCTTCAATCAAACGATGAATCTTCACTCTGACCTATTGCAGTGGATTGTCATTTAGTTTCACATGTTCCTTAGATACTTAGTTACTCAAAAATCTCGTTTAGTATGTGCATTAATCCTATTTTCGTTTTAATTTAAGTGTCGCTCTTATTGTGTTGTTTGCTTTCAATTTACTTATCATCACCACATCACAAATATCTCTTGAATTGCTAAAGCCCTTTAGCTCAGTATTCGCACAGGATTCGACTTGAAAGTGAAACACAATCCATCTCCGCGGAAAACGAGAAGGCAAGAGCGGCGTCAATCAGATCGAGATGCTACCGTTTTGATTTCGCCACGCGAATACACGACAAGTGATCGATCATTTTGACATTTGACACGCCAATCGTCTGCTTTGATGCCGTACGCGTGTTTGTTTTGTTGGTTGAGATGATGTTGATGTTGTTAGTAGCGTAGCTCATCAGCGAGAGATTATCAGCAGGCAGCATGGTTGTCAAAGGGTGAACGAAACGTATGCAAAGGGATTACCAATGGCTGGAAATATGGGGTCGATGAAACATGGCCAACATGACGAGATAGGAGAAAGTTCTTAATGATGTCGTTGGAATGTTTTTCTATGTTTTTCTAAGTGATTTTCAAATATCTTTTCTGGCTGCAGCATAATAAAATAATGAAATAAAATAACTTCGAAGCTAATTGGATATGTTTCTGTTCTACTTCTAGGTAAGTCACCAAACGATTGCCAAACTCCAGTAGTAACAGTAAGTCACAATCGATATCAGATACTATAAATCATCCGATACCCAACGGCCACAAAATCTGATTGATTGCGGCTAACGCTTATCATCACTCATGAGTTGAGTCCATGTATGATTCGACTAATATTCGGAATGCTTATCGCGTGTTCTCTGTGTGATTCGCAATTGTAGGAGCGTTTGTACGGGTGTGCTTAAACGATTATTGATTATCGGTGCCGGACAGGATGATTCACATTTTGATGAAGCCATGGAATGACTGGTGGAACGGTTCAATTTATCTACCAATAAATGGTTAATGCTGCTCAATCAATGGTGGTGGCGCTATGTGCAACGTGGAAGGATTGTGTGATAAAATGACAAAAGCTTTGTGAAAGTTAATCGGATTCGTAATCTGTTATGGGAGGAAGGATATTCTCTTATCAGACGTGAATAATGATACTGTTTCATTATCAGGCAGCGCTTCTACCATTTTGTTTCTGAGTGATAAATACAATCGTATCGATCAAATAAATCCATAACATTCATATGTCATGCAAAATACCTGATATAACAATCCAAAGAATGTCAAGCGAGCAGTAATGTAAATATTGATGATCTGTTTATTTTGTGTTGGCACCCGGCGTTGTGTGTTACACTTTCCATCTTCGGTAGTTGTCTGAAGTGTTTATGTTTTGGTCTGAAGCACGTGCTTCGTAATGCGAATGGGCGCTTTAAAGAACGTAGGTTTTTTTTTACGACATTCGACGGTGATTTGAAGTGAAAGTTATTGATATAATATTGATATTTTCCGTTTTATGACTGGCCTGAGGTTCAACCGCAGTAGAGAGGCGGACAAGCACGCGACTCGATGGAATGCAGCGGGAACAGATTGATTACGGCTTCTGATAAAGTGTATAGGTTGCCGATTGTTTGATTGGAGTGAAGTATAGGAGGTGTGGTGTTTTATATCATTTGCTATGTCATTTTTAGACATTTATGTTTATAAAATTTAAATTATAAATTTATGTTTATTTTATATAAGTAAATATGTAGATTGAATAGTTATGAAAATTGAATTGAAGCAACAAATGCACCATAGTAAACATTCCTTGTCTACAAATGAATAAAATGTTCAGAGTTATTTGCCCTTTGATTAGGCATTCTACTGATTTCATCGCTGTATCGAAATCAATGTGCAATAACAACCCAAAACCGAATTCCGTTATGTTCGCTGTCAATTTCGCACAACTTGTGCCGCTGGTGTTGCAGCTGTTGCTCCTTTCGCTTCCACCACCACATAGCGTGTGAGATCCTATCTCGATCGTTACGACAACACAACGAAGGCAGTGGACATCGTTTGGTTAAGTCGTCGCCCTACTACACCGACGAAAAGACACAACAAGCGAATGCAGTGACATTTCCAAAAACAAGTCCCTCCTGTTTCAGCCTTCGTTCGATGTGGTCCCCATTACTACGGAACTTTTAGATTCATTGCACCGATTCGGAGTTGGTGAAGTGTTTCATTCACGTGCATTATGGGCTCATGGTTTGGTTGGTGCAAACGAGGATGGGGCCATAGACGCCATAGACGGGGGTAATAATCGATGAGTATCGGAGCTTTGCTGCCCAATCGCTTCCCTGTTGCGAGAATCAAAAGCCCCATTAGAGCGTTTGGCGAGACAAACGGCAGTTTGAACTTTTCTGGAATGTTTGAATCGATGTTCTATGATGGGGTAATAAGCTTGATTAGTGAGGGAATGCAGAAATAAATGGTTGAATTTGTGTTACTACTTTTGGCACAGGAAACCAGTGGTGTGAAACAGTGAAAATCACTTCCAGTCTTTCAAACAATACATTGATTGTAGTATCAAAGTATGTAACGATATAGCAATGTTTCAATTTGCCCAATTTTGCGTTACCATCAAGTCGTTAACCAAGATAGTGTGACACACAACCACCAAACAATTTATTTCTACATCCCCAGTAACTTACAACTGGTGATAAATTGAACCATTTCAACCCTGTCTAGTTGTTCTGGTATGCAGACAGGTGTTTTCCGTCACTTCATACCCGTTTACTTATTCAAATACCTCAAACCGAACAGTTGTTCAGTGAACAACCCTCGAAACAAGCCCGGAAAAGATCGTTACGTTCTTCTACACCCCTTGCCATAGGTTTTCTCCACTTTTTCCGTTCCAAAATGGCACAAACGAAAGCAACTCCACTGCAGCACTCACCACCATCACCATCCATCGACTACCAGGGCTCGTTATCGGCTAATTTTGATCTTTTATGGTACATATTCTTGATTGAAATTTCGTGATAATTACAACATTGTTTGCCTAAGAAACTGGAACACTCTCGAGTCTGTGTCGGTTTGCTAGCTAGAATGGTTCTTTTTGCTATAGGTTCGACATCGTTTTTTGGGAAGCTCTGTCACCGTCTTCCGAAAACCGTTTCCGCCCGGAAACGAGTGAACATTGTGGGATGATGATGAAGTAGTTCGGGACGGTGTCGACCAAGCATGGAGAACCAGAAATCAAGGGAAAACCAGCAAACTAAACGGTGGCTGTGAGACTTTGAAGAGCAAGAGACGCTTATCCGGCATGGTAGCGTTGGAGTCGTTAGAATACGATGAACGAACAGAGCGACACAAACCACTGTCAAATGAGTCGCTATCCCTTCTTGCTTTGGAGTAGAGTTTCGGTTCAGAAGAAAAAAGAGAAAGAGAACGATACTCAGCAAAATCGTTGCATGGAGCTTTTCCCCGTCACTCATCGACACAGTCGGTATGTCTTAATCGAGATTTAATTGTACGACATTCGTCAACGGACTTAATCGGTAGAGATACCGGCGAAGCGATAGAGTTGGACAATGATCTGGATAGACTGTGCTCATTTTGAATGTGCGTGGGATTGTTCCAGCAAAATATGATTTCAGTTTTAGAATGAGACATTTTGGAAGAGCTCACATCTAACAAAACAGTTCAGCAATGAAGTGATTAAAATCATATTATCATTGTCAGATCATCTTTCAGCAAGAAATAATGATGGAGTCATGTATTGTAACAGAAATCTTCGTTGAGTTGTAAAGCAATTTAAAATGTACTTTACAAAAACATATCGCTTGTCTTGAGAAGAAAAATAATGCATTAGACAATTTCAACTAGACTTTGAAATCAACAAAATGACACGAAACACATTTAACTATCAAGCAAACAGTCCAGTCACTAAGGGAGATTCAACACCTTTCCAAACATGAAACGAACCAGATACTACGTTGAACCTACCCGCAGAAATTGGTCTGCTGGCGCACAAGACACGCATGAATTATACTAGCCTTCCAACCTTCCAAGACTTATCGGCGCCAACCCGCAGCGTGTGGCGCAAACATGCAGGTTACCGTATATTCCTGCAGGAATCAAGATCCCCAGGAAGTTGCATGCTTGTGTAGCTAGTCTGTCACCTTGACCTCAGTACATGGTACGATGGAAGAAGTCTTACGAATGCGGTGAACCTGGATTTTGAATTTGTAGGGGTCGATGTTACAACGACGTCACGTTGTTAGGCCACTTTTGAGTTCAAATTGCTTGGAAATACAAATAACAGCGAGAAACAATGCAGGATAAAAATTTAAATACTAATTACTGCGCAAACGAATCGTGAATTTTGGGATGAGGTAGTTGGACAGCTGATACACAATCAAGCGCTAAAGTGTCTTTAAAAGGACTTTTGCGTCGATGTGGTCTCAGCACGTTTTGCGCCATTAGGGATAATTAGTCAAGCCGCACGATCGTGAGAAATGTATTGTTATCTATGTTGAAGGAGCTTCAATGTGGCGCATAGCTTTTGATTATTTCAAACACTGTTATTTATATGAAATAACTAACTAAATAACTTGAGGTTATTTTAAATTATTCTAATGATATTTAAACATATTTGGGATCAATTTCGAAGGCACTTTAATTGCTTCTCTTTTCCACCAACTCCGATCGTTCCTTCTTTTCTCTTACTTTGCTGAACCATCGTCCAAAACCGCTGCACCGAGGACACGTGAGAATTGCATCACGATGTAGATCCGCACAGGATGATTTCACATGAACTGCTCGCTGGAGCCGGGCTGAAATGGCGCGAAAACGGTCCACAACCACACGATCGCTGGCCGGCGATGACCACGGAAACCTTGAAGCCACCCGCAGGATCACTCCCACCTCGACCACGAAAACCCATATAACACTTTCACGGCTCGTTAAGGTTTATTATTTTCGAGGTTCGGCCTTCTTCTGCACGGATGATTACCGTCGTATCGGGCGAAGGTAGGCGGGCGAACGTATAATCAGCCGAAGCGTGGAGTCGTCGATATCGGGTGGATGATCGCGGACCTGGCGAATGGAAAATTCGTTTCGCGCGTTCGAACTTTTGTGCTGTTCTGTGTCGGTGTTGGTCTCGTTCGCTCATGCTTGCCTGGTTAACGTGGCCCATTCATCGTAAGTCTTTTTCCTCCCCGATTCCTCGGGATGCAGATTCTGATCGCATCACTCGCACGCTGACCGTTGCATTGCAATTTCCTGCATCGTCCGGTGGAACAGTGTGTCAGCCCGTTTGCTGTGGATTTCTTCAATCACCACTCACTTGGCATCATCTGCAGCACCAGAAGATGAAGGTGATTGTGTGCTCCTTGGGTGTATGGTTCGCCCTTCGCCCAGGAACAATGTAGCGGGAAGCTGCTGTTGCTGATTGATCTTATAACTCAGTGAGCGAGCCAGAAAGGACATGGAAATAAATTCAAACAGAAAAACACATAACTTTCCATGCCAGTATCGAATTCGTGTCTTCTGTGAACGGTTATCTCAAAGAGTGCATACGATTCACATTCCCGAGAAAGCAGCTTACGATTTCATTACAATTCTAAAATATTAGAGAATGGTTGTGCTTGTTTGAAAATTAGGACTTGGAGTAGCATGAATAGAATTATAACTTGGGAACCAAAATAGGCCATTCAATTGATCATTCTTTCCTTCAAAATCAATATTCACCTCGCTATTTTGGTCTTGTTATCGCCTTCTTCTTTCAATGGTTGAAATACTTCCATCTCACTGGAAGAAAGACCACTCGGTTGAGTTTATTCCACTGCTTAACAAGATAGCTCAGAGCAGATAGTTACCGAGCTACGACGAAACACTCACCGGTACGCAAGGCATTGAAATTGAACGCAGCATCTCAAACGGGAGATGAAGAAGCGTGAAACTCGAATCAAACAAAACGATCTTTCGTTCAACCGTTGTTTAATGTTGTCTTGTGAGGGTTTGTTCTTCCTCTTGTTCACCGGTTGATCTGCTGCACCTTCTCTGCTCCACCTGGTCGTGCGTTAGCCATACCAGCGGCAAGTACGACGTGTTTTACCTTAGTTTTACACTCGCTACTCCTTCGCCGCGTTGTATTTAACGTCGTTCATCTTAAGATCCAACCTCTAGCAGCGGTTCTGCAGCTCTTCCACTTCACTGCCAAGGATTCGAGGGCGTAAGTGTGTGCCTCTGGATCCGTTGTTCCTTGGACTCTCTCGCGGTGCGGTACAGAAAATGAAGATCGTTTGTGCGGAAGCGTTCAATGCGTAGTTACTTACACACCACCGGGTTTGGAGATGGGCTTGTTTATCCTGGGAAAGCTACTCTTTCTCCTTCTCCCGTTGGATTGAGGGTAGGAAGATCGATCTGCTTTCTTGCCTCCTAAATAGGATCAGCCGAGAAATCAGACTCATCTGCGTTGGGTTGTTACAGAGGCAAATAAAAGAAAAGAATCAAAAACCACCATCCAACAGCCCATTTCCCCATGCCACGCAGCCGTTGATGATGATGATGGTGGTGGCTCGATAGTGGACGCAAAGGAAATGCGATCGATAAAATTGCTATTCTCTTACGCTGGTAATGAAAACAGTACGCCAGCAGTACCATGGTCTCAGTAAGGTTGTTGTTGTAGCTGTAAGGCTCGGTAAATATACGAAACACACACCTTGAGAGCAAGCGATTGGAATCGCGATCGCGAATGAGATCTTTACGTGTGCGAAGTTGCCGGGAGGGAACGGAACCGGCTTTTGCGGGCCACGATGGTATTCGTGCGATATGAGCGCGTTCAGGTGTTTTGTGTAATAGGAAGGCAATTTACATTCATCTTCCAGAGTCGCAGGCAAGCAACGTATACAAACATTGTGGGAGTTTGGTCAGTGTTTACTTCCACCGGTTAGTTGTTCCAGCTTAGTTTCTTTTCGAATGTTTACGTTATTTAATTAAAATTAAATCGAACTTTTTTGGAAACATTTCACGATTGCTTTTGTAAGATTCGTGTGTTCCTTCTCTTTCGTTTTGCATCGCTGGAAACATGATAATTGGGCTGGCACAATGCCATGTATTCGCCAGATGCATCTGTATCAATTTGTATCCAATTTTATTCCCGACCAGCATCGGCACCGACCGAACATAACCCATATGTTACCGCCAATGCAACGAACCTGCAGCTGTAAATCCACCTCTGCTCCAGCAATACAATGCATTGTATTTGTATCGCGTGATAGAAATCTCCGAAATGCTCTGTGATCCTTCGTTGCCATGGTTTCTGCCGCACGTTGGATGATTATGGATGCCGTACATTTTTCTTTCTCTGTCCGGCGATTTCTCGCTACGATAAGACGAGCCCGCGTGCTGTCGGAACGTCGTTTCGCGCGTAAAAGAATGCGTTTTCCGTGGTTGCATCGTTCACTGTTTGCTTCCAATGCGTTTTGCAGTATAAAAAAGTGGTACAAAACTGGCTCTCCAAATTTGACCGGATGTACGGATCGAGGGATATCTTGACCTGAAAACAATCATATTGTCTAGGTATGGCTTTCGAGCGACATTCAAACGACATTAGTGAAACCTATAAACTTATGCTTTTTATAAGTTAGTATTACTCATATAAATAAAAGTGGAGATATAACTCAATTTCATATTGATCAGCCTTATTATTCAATCTAACAAGAAAAACCTGAACTGAGAAGATCAGCAAAGATACAAATCGCTTTTGAAAGCTAATAAAAGAGCATGCAAGGGAGAAGAAGTTGCTGAGATGGGTGAGGTATAATTTCACCTTCAGATGATTCGAGCTGCGGTGTGAGATTCCAGTGAGAAGATAAATCAAGCTTCGGTCAGCAAGAATTCGATCAAGATAACACTTGCGTAGAATTGGACTTGGCCAAGAGTTGAATTAAAACAAATCCTTTTCGGAGATCCAATCGCGAGAGAGAGCGTACGACCCTCTTCCTGCCATCTCAAGCCAAACCGTCCAGGAGGTCCCCAAAGGCCCACAGGATCAGGAACGCGACCAAATCCGCATTCGCGCACAGACACACACGCACACAAACAATCGCAATCATGGCACAATCGTGCGCAGCATAAAGCACATAAATAATCCGGCAATCCGGGAATCCGGTCAACCGAATCGAACAGCCCATCAGCCAGCCTAACTACGCGCAGGGAGGACACATCCTCCGGAAAGCTCCAACGAATCTTCAGCTCCACCGATGCACCACCGTGAATGAGGAAAGATTTGAATCTTCACCATTTCCTCTCGCCCAAACCATGCCAAAGGATCGAACCCCCTTTTGGACGATGGAGAACACCGAGTGTGTGTGTGTGTGTGAGAGAGAGAGAGGGGCAAAAATCGCACAACACAACTGCACCGAAGCCAGAACAATCGGTTCCGTAAGATCAGCATTCGGTTCTGCGTATCGCGCCAGTTGCCAGAGCCTTTTTTATTGTTCGACGTGCCAGATCGCGAATGAGATCGGGTTCGATTCGTTTTGTTTTTGTTCCTCTTTCCTTTTGCGCACGGGCTGTTGTGCGTATATTCGATGTGTTTCTGTCCGGGGCACACAATTGTGCATGTGAATGCAGCAAAGGGGGAAGAAAGGAAGGAAGGAAGGATGCCGCTTTTCAGCATCTGATAAGCGAGGTTTTCGCTTGGCATTTGGGTTTTGTTTTCGACGAACCAAACGGCCAGCAGCAAGGCGGTGAGGTCAAAAGTTGTCCGTTTCCGATGCGTAAGCAATGTTTATTTGAAATTCTCGTTGAATCGTGGTTTGAATATCCTGAACTAATCGAGAATGACGATACAACCGGAACATATGGTATACCAATGCCCAGAATGTAGATAAAACAAATTTCCTGCAGTTTAGTGATAAAGTTGCAATAAAATTGCTCTTTAGATTTAATAAAGTTCCAAGTGAAAGTGCGAAAAATGGACCACTTCGCCGGTATCGTTATTCACATCACGTATGCCTCAAGCAAGAACCTCCTCTGCTCTCGATGAAACGAGCTTGAAAAACTGAACCTTGGCAACTGACGGTTGCTCGTTCCAATCGAACTATTTGATCAGCTTTAATTCCGAAATAATAAACCATAATTCATAGCAAAATAATACATTTCTTACAAGGTGTTAATATCAACACATTATTACGGTTGGCCGGTCTTGGCGTGATCCCGTCCGACTTTCTGTACCACGGGGAATGTCCAGCACGACGAGATTCCCATTCCTCGGGGGCCGTTCTTCCGTGCGCGGCCCGATGATCGGATCTGCTTGTGCGCGATCCTCATAAACTGCGGCATGTCAGTTCAAAAGGTCAGCGTTGCGGGAATGCTGGCTGCCTTTCAATGTGTCTGTGTTTTTCTCTTTTTACCACCAACGCCAACGTGATATCACGCGCTTTTCCCTCGTGGTTGTGTTGGTCGTTCTCGTTGCGTTCTTCATCGCTTGACGTGATGGCAGTGTAGACGACGCGACTGCGGGTGTGATATTGACCGTATACCGTACAACACGTGTTAAAGTTCAAAGGACGCAGCCAACACAAAACGGCGTAAAACAATGCCGGAATCATACGAGCAGCGAAGGAGCAGTCGATAGCATCCTACACTTCATCTGCTAAAAAGGTGAGAAAATGCAACACAGTGATGGGTGCTGTAGGTAGGGTACGGTGCAAGAGTGCAGTTTCGGTGGAAAAGCTAGATGGATCGAGATGAGTTGGGTTGAGAAAGAAAACAAAACCAACGTTGGAAGAGCGAGTGAAGAAATAATGAAGCATCGTGATCGAATGTGCATCAGAAAGAGAACATCTCCGCACGTTCAATAACAAGAGTAGAAAGGATGGAGCGCATGCGCCCAAGTGCGCCGCAAGGGAGTCGAGCCGGTGAGCAAAGATCGTGATTTACACCTTAACACTGCATTCTGGGCATTTGTTCTGAAGGGTTCTGCCACGAACATGGAATACTCAATCGAGGCCACCGACTTGAGGCTTTCTAACGAGGTAAAGAGCAATATCGAAGCATGCTACTCTTCCAAAGACGAGGGTGAATTGGGGTGATTGATTGGAATCAAAGGACTTGAGCATAAGCGACGAACCCGAACGTTATGTACAAGTCTCTCGAATGGAGATTAAAAAATGGTACAATTATGCTTTCCGAAACATTAAGCATACCAAACAAACATATTACTTGTTTAAAACTGAAAACAAATTGGAGGGTTAAATAACTTAAAGTGTTGTAACAACTACACCTCAGCTTAAGGATAACCTTCTATCTAAACGTGCTCCGGCGTAGTAAGTAGTCCGTAACGAACCACAAACTTTTTCATGAATAGTCATCACTCACAGCTGGATAAGCGACCTCAGCGAGCGTCACTGCCCAAATCAAATCATCTGATAGCAATGGGAAATGGCAACTGAAAACGGCTTTAATGGCACCTGCAACATCCTCATCAGCATCATCGTTGATAATTATTGAGCCACTCGAGCCCGAAACGTCGGAGCAGTAAGCAACACATTCTGTGTGTTTTCTTTTGGCGTTATGTGGAAAGTGGGAACGATCGTTTCGGCGGGAAATTATAACCACACACAAACGATCATGCCTGCTCTGCGATTGTCTAGCCGTTTCCACCAGTGTCCAGTTGTCGATTAAGATAAGCTCCAGCTCCCAATGCTTGAAGTTAGAGTGTCTGAGTCGTCCATGGTTGTGTGGATGTGCCAGATCTTGGAAAAGAGGTGTGCCGCTTAATGGGATGAATAAATTTGATCGTACGATCGTAAGCACACCAGAACGGCGACATTTACTCCCCGGGCGTAGTCGGCTGAGAGGCTTCATAATTCACACCCCACAGCCCATCGCGATAACGCTTGAGAAGCGACGGTTTTGGCCGAAAACGAAAAAACAGCTAGAAATTATTTCAATGCGACAGTAAGCGAGGAACCCACAAGCACATAAGATCTATTTACGATCTTGCGTAGTTTTGGCTCGCTTCAGGCAATTCACCCCTATTAGATGTTCGATAAACGTTTCCTATCAACGTGTTAGAAGTGCGCCGAAAAATTAATTATTAATCACGATCAAATGAGCGGAACGAAGCGCGGGCAATTCAAACAAAATTGCGACGCAAGACAAAACAGACGAGATCCACACGCCTAGCGTAACGATCATTCTTGCAGAAATCGCAAGGAAAGAAACCAAGAAACCTCCTTCAGATCCCCTACAGTCACACGGGCAAAAGAAGCGTGTAAATTTATGGTTACAATTTATTAATGAAGATTTAAAAAGCAATAATTTATTTTCCAAATGAAACCACCCAACATTCTGCCCTGCGCTACCTCGGCCGGATGGTGCTGTATCAGCAAGTAATTGAAGCGCGAGCGAGGTGGAAGTATTAGGATGAGCTTTTAAGCACCTTCTTTGCCATCGAACCGGAATCCAACCGCAGCTCCAAGGCACAGTTGTCGCTGGTGTCGGTTAAGTTGTGCGAGCGCGCGTCCGTTCGCAAACCATGGGCCATGGAGTGTGGAGGTTTTTGGATTCGCCGTTTTCCACCTTTTCTTAGCCTGCGGTGACCACGACGCTGGAACGATTGCCGAGGCGTTCGTGCCTGCCTGCCTGGTTGGGATGATTTCTTACCATATTCAACCGAGCCCTGCGTCGTGCCCACCGTTGCTCAGCTTGTGTCGGGCTGGTTTCGTTTCTTTCTGACTCTTTTTGTTTCTTCCACTTATCCCGTGGTTTTGTTTTAGTCGGCAGAATGTTGTTGGTGGCGGTAGGATGAAGATGATCGTTTTTATTCATCGTTTTGCTGCTGTGAAACGATGCGGGTGTGTGGAGGAAGCAAGAGAAGGTAGTAAGCCTCGTGCCAGCATGCGAATAAAAGAAACATTTATTCCATCGTTTTACGGTGCCGCATCAACCGCAGCCGCCGTTGCGTTCGTTGACAGTTACAAGTTGTTAACAAATTTGAAACCTATACCCGTCGGCTTGAGCCCGACCAGCTGGCAAGTTCATGACGGTTTTCGAAGTGGTTGAGATGGGTTTGGGGAGAAGAATTGCTGCAGTTACCACGGAAGGTAATAAAGAGTTATTCCATTTCAATTAATGTGAAATGAAAGCTATCAACGACTTCATTCATTAATAAGCGACGATTTGCTGGGGAAGTCACTGCGCAACGAATGAAGAAAAATGGACCAAGTATTGATTTTGTACAAGTCTGGTTTTTGGTAGAAAAAATCCGAGATTCAAGCATGAATAAGTTTTGTTATCGCGTCAGTTCCTATTTGTTTGTTGTGAGTGTCAAACGCCCTGGTCATCCTAGGAGAAGTCGTTGATTGAGGGTGAAAGTAAACCCCACGTTTTATTGTTTCAGCGAAGAAGATGCTATTCAATCAAGAGTAACAAAAGATATCGTGCTTCCTGTTCTCTGTCAGTATATGAATCTTTGTTGCAGCCTGATTGTGTATTCTCAGTTTTGTGTTTTGTCTTTTTTGCTTTTTTGAACGATTATTTATACTCACTGAAGCGTATGAAAAGATCACTGAAAGCATCCCAATATCGAAACAAATATAACTTTTTCAATTTCATAATGATTTAAAAAATGCGAAAATATTAAATTCATTCTTCTTAAAACTGCAATGATGAGAGTTTAATTTTAACTAGTTTAAAACCATGTAACAAGACTCAAAATTTGGCGTAACGGCAAGATATTCTGTCCAAACAATGTTATCGCTGGATGACCACACACGTCTGTCACTTTGATCGTTATCGCTAACGAGACCCTCAAACGTTTGTTATTTTGGTTCTGCTTTGCCCTCAAACCGAAACAATGATCCGGACATAGTTCATTCCAATCGAGATGTAGGTTATCCGCCGTCTCCAGGTGACTTTGTTCTGTACAATCTACCAAACGAAATGCAAAATTCGTTCAATTCAATCGACGACGCGATGAAACGGTACGCAAACGCGATAGCCATCGAAAAACAAATTGAATAATGATTGAAATATGTAAGCCCTCCCGTGAGTGAGTGTGTGTGCTTCTTATATTCCAAACACAATGGACATTGGCTTTTTTGAACGCCACTCGCACTCCGAAAGCGAAAACGCAGAGAAAAAGAGCTGAATAAGTTTGCTCTTCAGCTTTGTAATGCCATTGATCCTCAGACAGGCGCGACACACGATCGCCTCACGTGTCGAATGGGTAACCCTTTCGGTTGACCACTTTTTATGTTTTTTTTGCTCTTTTTTAACAAGGGGTGAAGTGTTTTTTTTGTGTATTCTTTGTTGTATTATTGGGCGCAGTTTAAGTGCATAATTGGTATGCGAGGAACGTGCGGAGAGCTTCAAAATAGCTTCGAGGAAGGAATTTACAATCGATCGATCGATGACGTGTTCGATTTTGGCATCATTCAGCTGATGTCAGCGTCGATAGAATGTTGAATAAATTTATAAAGACCTCACAGCGAGCCTACATTAGCAAAACACAATTTTTCTGAACACTCACTTAGAATAATGTTCGAATATGATTGATATTTTGTTTACTATATGTCAAGTATTTTTCTCTCACTAACCAAAATACTTCAACGGTTCATCAAGTACAGTAAAAAAGTTAATCGTTCACTTTTCCATTTTAAACCACACACACAACGCACGAATGGCACACGCTTCATTGAGTCGTGCGTAATACGAACCGGTTAACGCCACCGGGAAACGCTTTTCTACACCAATGCACACCGGGCAATCGTCAACACGCAGCGGAATGTGGTCGCATGTTGGTAACGTGATAAATGCAACAGTCCAGCCACCCTTTTCCTGCATGACCGACCTCACCGTACTGTACGCAACCGGATGTCCTGTGCACGAGGGATGGAAAGGGATGAGCAAAGGAATTCAATCGTATCGGGTGCGTGTGAGCCTGAGTGTGCTTATATGCTTACAGGTAATATCGAGCACAATGCAACAAGAGGTAATAATAAACTGTTTTCGATGCATTTGCTGCGTTCGGGCGCCTATCGAAGGCAAACACTTTGATGCATTAAGAGCAATTGGATGCATCGATGAGTTTGTTGAGCTTGAGCGAGCGTTTTTGCCTGCACTGGATAGAGTGGAATGCAAAGATATTGACAATGAAATAAAAATGAAACAAATCTCAATAGGAGCCGATCGGGGAATAAAGACGAAAAAAAGCAGTTATTGTAAAATACGCATCCATAAGCAGAAACAAAACGATGATCGAGTGAAAAAAGGAAAATAAACAAAACAATGCAATAGAATGGAGAAAAAAGTTCAGAATGAATGAAAGCGAATTAATACTGTCAGCGTATATTTTGATAGGAAAAAGTTTTGCATTGTTTCCAGTGTTAATTGAAAAATCTGTAAAAATATAAATAAATGGTCTTTTAATGCTTTTGTTCGAAGAGCAAAGAATCAGAGAAAGTAAACCAAACTCCACCGCGAAAAAAAAAGTTTTTATGACAGATTGAATGCTGATGATTCCATTTGCGTTTCAAAACGCAGTCCTTCAATGTATAAGTTAATTTCATATTAATAGAGGAAGTGCTTCGTCAATGGAACCAGTAACTGCAATGCTTAATCAAGCTTCAAAACACACTTGCAATATGCAATAACTGCATAAAGTATTGCCAATATAGTTGAATTTCCATCCTAAAACAGCACGAACTAATTTCCTGTCCAACTGCTGCAACAAACTGCCTCTTCCTGGCCACAAAATGATCCTGTTTTACTCTACGCTCTGAAGGATAATCTTCAATACCTTGTTAAAAAATATTCCATTGAATGGAAGCAGTACAAAACACACACATAATGCGACAAGCCTTGCACTTTAGTGAAAAAAGCATGAAAAATAGCATGTGAATACCAGCGTATGTGCCCAAGAAAGCCATCGAGGAACGACCCCATGCAAGTAGAGCCCAGCAGGACGTGTGCCGCAATAAGCTTGTGCTGGTTCCGGCCCAGCTTGTTGCCAACACAATAATCGTTTATTTTTGTCCTTTTTTTGGCGAGAATGAGCTCCTACTGGCCACCGGAAATGTAACACACACCAGGTGGTCCAGGGGCGGGACATCAATGGAAGGAAAGCCACTCGATATATTTACAGTCGATTGCATAGAAATTGCATTAACATAATAAGCTGCACTCGCCCGCAAATTCCTTTTTTCTAGCAATATCCTTCCAAGTATGTTCCCCATAACGGTTGGCTTTTAAACCGTATTTTCTTGTGGGGTATTCTACACCGTTGGTATGTACACCGGAAGATACATAAATAGCATCACTGCCGGTCATAATTCGCGTCCAAACACCGCACAGGAAACGTTATTTGTTTTCCACCTTGTAGCATGTTTTTAATACCACGCTGGTCACATTATGCCACGCTGGTCACATTATTCTACAAGGACCAACAAACGTTCCGTTGATTTCGATCCAAATGTCGCTAATGTGATGCTTTACAACAATAGAATTAATTTAATTATACCGTCAACGCAAAACCACGACCGTTCACATTTCAAGCGACTATTTGTGGCTTACGGATGTGTTGTACGCGGTTGAGGATTTTGCAATGAAGATCCGTTTTCAATAACTCGAGCCACGCCGAGGTAAATCATTGTGGCCATGTCCTTCCGCTGTTTTTGTATGGTTGTGGCTTTTTCCTTAGAATGTTAATTTAAAACGCGCACAATTCTGCTCCGGAAACAGTCTCTTTCGGTCCTTTGGACAAGAAACAAACGATGTCATTGATGAGAATGTACGGTTACCGCCAGCTACAAACAAACATGCGTACATATTTCTCCTGCCACCGGAAAGGTTTCCAGCACGATTTGTTTGCAAAATTATCTTCTAAACGATGGCATAAAGACCGGTTCCTTATCGTACAGCAAACTGGAACCGACTCCACGACCTTTGGAAGACATTTGCAAAGCGATGGATTATCTTTCGCCAGAAACGGTTCGCCATCGATGGTCAACGGTCTGTCGCGTCACACCCACGTCGAAGATCGGGCCGAGAAGCGTTGATGAAATCGATGAAAAATCGAACGTCATCCATAGCGAGTGGGGTTTAGTGTCCTTAATGGCTGAGCGACTGTCTTGCTGACACTGCAACCGTTCGATCAATCGTTTCGGGGGACTAGTATGCAGGGGTGACCCGTTGACGACGTTGGCTTATTCCATGCGATAAATCGATGAAAAGATGATTAATGAGCTGGTGAATGAAAGTGAGGATTAAAAGCATGTAGAATGAGTGTGTTTTTTCACCGTGCTTTGAGAGACACTCATGAAGCGGGTAAAGTAGGAGACATTGAATGGATTAACTTATTCTTTCAGGTTCATTGTATTTGTTGTTCTTAAGAGCATTAGACCGATAATTAGTTTATTAATTATTCAACAATTTTGAAGCAGAATAACTTTATTTACAGTATAAAGTAGCAAAAGAAAGTACTAGTTGAAGTATTTGCCCTGATTGGTTCAGTGGGCTAAACAGTGTTGGCGAGTAATCTCTGATTAATGATACCTTTTTATTCGCAAAAGCTTTTGAAAACAACTCCTCTCAGTTGGTGGTAAATATACTAGACTGCACTTTGTTGCAACACATTGTAAGATGTTTAAAGTAATCCGCTGATGGATAAGCTGATGACAAATGTAACCGGAGATCAGGGCAGTTGATCGAATTCATTTCCCAATATAGGTTATTAAGTGCAAGAAGATTAAACCACCTAAAAACTAAACGAGACGAGAATGGCTCGTGAAAGTCTGAACTGGTAACTGATTGTTAGCAATAAATTATACTTTTTACATCCCCAAGTAAAAATATCTCTTAAATACGAATCAATCAAATACGAATACAACCATCCATAACGTACTGAATTTTCGAATGTCTACTCCCTTGCTTTCCCTTTTAGTGTCATTTTTATGAGAAATTCGATGAAACATGGGCTAATGTGGACAAAATAATTCTTTAGTACGAGTTCAATTCCAACCTTTCGAATTCCGATACGTTTATCTCTTCACTGTGTTCTTTGGAGCACCACATCCGCTTGACAGCGATGGAATTCAATGCAGACTCTTTTCGTATTCTCTCTTTCGTTAGCTCATAAATAAATCCAAGTCACATAATTCTGTATTCTGAACGGTGTTTCCTAATTTCCTGCCCCTGATAGTCATCCTTAAGTCTCGCAAAACGAGAGCCAAACTTACACTGCTATCTGCGTGTCCCATGTGACTTTCAACCCACTCGGTGAAGAAGAATCATTCCCCAAATCTCGTTCTCATGCGACCTGACAGAAGTGTGGCAAAAATTGTACCTCAAGAAGAGAAGCATAATTTATTATCATCATTTCTATCATCGCTACCGTTGTAATAAGTTTTCCTTGGAGCATTCCCGAGGTATTTGAATGTAAGAAAGAGATACTAAAATGAGACAAAAATGGAACTGTATGAGTTGACACCGGTAGCAACTTTGACGATGAAGTACTCACACTCTTTCCCACAGTTCCTTTGACGAAAGCCGGTAGAACTTACCCAGAGTATCTCATCAAGTTGAGCCCAGTTCAATCACCCCAGCTGCTCGGTTGGGAAATAGGTAAGAGAGCCTCGGGAGAAGATTTAAATCAGCGAACAGAGCATGAGCAACGACCGAAAGCGGAAGTGAACCGATTTGGAAGGTGCAAGGAAAGAATTTGTGATGAAATATCTTCCAAAGGGTTATGAGTCTATTTTCCGAAAAGTGTGGTGGGGTTGAAAGTGTAGTAGGGTTGAATGGAACACTCGGGCGGGAAAATAACCATAAGCAATCATCATCATTCGAGAGTGTAGAATGTTTCTTTTGATATATTCTTGCAATATACTAAGACCAAAGTTGTGATAAAATTGGTTTTCGATTTTAATATGCGCAAGGGTAGACTTCATGATATGAGTTTGTATGAGAGAATAAAAGATGCGAACTGAATTTCCTGATCTCTTCAGATGACGATTGACTACTGTTTGACAAAATCACAGATGAAAAGGAGACGAGACATACTTGAGTTGGATGGAGTAAGTGCAAAAGGGAATAGAAATTATGAACGTTTAAAGCGAACAGTGTAAAGTATATTCCTTTTTCATATCGTTGGTAAAATGAAAGTCAAGAATGGTATCAATGACTGCTGTCTCAATGCGTGCGATGATTTCAATTTGAATCTATCTTGCTTTGAAAATCAAATTGACTAAGTGAGTAAAGCTCAGTTATTACAATTAAATAATAAATTTTAGATTAATAAATGTTCTACATTGATTCTACAAAGACATTTTTACCTATCCCCTCAATTTTCAAATATTTTAACAGATTTTGAATGTGTCGTTAAAACTTCAAACATTGCCTTGACATGATTTCCTATTGTTTTAGGCACATGAATATCTCCACTAAACAGTTTTGATGAGGGCAAAATAAAAAATTCACTAAACTTTGCTTAACTTTGCTAAACTTCTATCAATCCAAATATTTAATCTTTCTTATTCTAAAGTCTTTATCACAAACACCTTTTTGAAAAGCACAATATTCTCATAGTAACGTTATAGTTATCACACAAAACCATACACTCCACTGATTTGATAAATGTTTTGTCGAGAAACCACTCTTAGCATTTCATAACAATTTCCCCGAAGACGATTGCGTTATTCTTCCGTGCTCTCGTTGCGAACCTAACTAGTTTCACCGGAAACACTCGTTGTTGCAGTATCAAGATGAAGGTGGCAGCAGCCAAGTGCATAAATTTCACCAGCATAACGCAGTAACTCCCATCTGGCTCGCTCTCTCCTACTCTGTTTTCCATCCTTTTTAAATGGTTTAGATGAAGTGTTTCCTAAATGCCGTCAGAACGCTTCCACTTTCTTCAGAACAAACATTCTTCGCCGCATTACTTTCACAAGTCCAACGCCCCAATTGTGCGATAACTCGTTTGGCGTGGTACGGCGCCTCTAGGACTGCTATCTGTTGCGCGGTTCCGTTGTCATTTCCTAGATACTTTCTGTGACAACTGGAACCACGACAGACCCGCGAGCTAACTCCCAACCGATAGTTGAGTGTATCTCCTCTCCTCGGTTGTACGATGGTTGGTTGGTTGCATGTATTGCATACAGAACCTGCTGGTACCTGCGGGTCATAATCGGAAACTAGATAGACAATATATTTTATTCATCTTTCCAGCAGTACAATCAACCACGCAAATGGAAAACACGAGGTCTCTACAAGAACCTCTAACCTTGTGGTCGGGTGACAATGTTTTTTCGCGGTGGCTACACACACAAACATTCACCTCGAAGTGCGTATCACAAAATGATATGATACCTGTGCACTTCTACCCTCGGGTCTTCAGTCGGAAGGTTCCGGTTCGTTGACGCCCGTACCCTTTGAATTTTGCAATTTTATTGGACTGCAATGGAGAATCGCGATTGTGTCATTTCCATTTCCTAACAACTTCTGATACAAGCCGTTGTTTATCATCGGCGAGCAGAAAAGAGTTCTATTTCCACTTCAAAAAACATGAAGACCCTGGTCTTGTTGTCTGTTCCCTGCTTTCCTCAAACGTGTGTGATCGTCTGATTTATTCTGGTGTATGATATGATATTTATTTTCTAAAAGCGACCCAACTGGAAATGGAAATGTCGGACCAACGGACGGATTTTAGCGCAAGTCTATTTCTTTCTCTCGAATTTTATCTGTCAACCGTGCTGGAAATTGCAATAAACGTGGTGCGCTCTCCAGCATGACGGCCAACGCTTCGTGTTCTCTGCGCATACCGTTGGTGATATAAATAGCGCATAAACAATAAACCTTCGCTAGATGCTGAAACCTAAATCGCGTCAGAATCCATCCGAGTGTCTCCGCTGTCTCTTCCGGCGGATGGGATATACTGGACTTATCCGATTCTTACCGGGTGTCGAGAGCGGGTGGAAAAGTACGAATCAAATCCTTTTCTCCGACATCAAGACATTTTCCGTGCGAGTCATGAAGGTCCGCACCCGGTTGAAGCAGATAAAGTTAATCCTGTGGCAGACATGGACAGTGGAAACCATCATCCTGGTACAATCCTATCCAGGAATGTGTCACGCTCGTTGTTGCAAATGTGTTGATTGTTGTGAGCGTGTCAGTCGCAAAAAAAACTGAGAAAAGGTTTTAATGGGAATGTGGTGGAGTAAAAGGAGAGCATCCAATTATGATAATAGCATGGGTAGGATTGTGCTGGATGGAAAGGAGAAACTTATGGTAATATAAATATTTGAATCGCTTGAATCGAATCGAAAGTGAAGAGTAAAACAGATTAATTATTTTACCTTCTGAGACAAACTATCTAAAAAAAACTATTATCTTTTTCTGACAGTAAAGTACAAAAAATAAGAAACGATAGAAAAAAATATGTTTGATAACAACAGCCTAATAATCGATATTGGATATAAGTTATTACTTCAATCAAAGTAAGTAAAATCCATCATTCGTTTTGCTTCTCGTACATTAAGTGAGCAGCAATCTCGTTACTTGGAAACTACGTACTTACTTTCATCAAACCTTCCGAACAACACATCAACATCAATTATTCATTTGAAAGCCGAAAAGAACGTTAATTATCCTACTGAAAACAAATCAACAACTCGAGTGACAATAATCAAACCCAACACAAACATTACCCATAAGGACATTATTAGATGGGGTGATGTTGACATCAGTCCTTTGAGCCCTTGGTCGACAACGAACGAAAAATCATGAGACAAACGCCCATCCCGAACAACACTGCTCGATTTGTATCAGTCAGCCTCTGCCCAATTTAATCGATTGGAGAAATTAATGGTGTTAACTTGACTGACAGTTGCAGTGGGCTCTAACACCAACACACACAATCACACTCATTATGCTATTTACATTATGAATTAGACTGGTCGTTCGGGGAAATACTGTTGGTAGTGACCCAGAACGACGGTGGCGCAATGTTTAGATTGATGAGGCCCGATTACGGCGACCAAAGGCCGAGGCCGGAGCGTTGACAGTTACAACCACCGAGCAGTCCGTGATCAATATCGTCATCATCATCATCAACATCGTTACTGAGCGACCGTTACCGTTTTCGTCATCCGGGTGAATTGTTGAACCTCGGGAATTGGTGTTATCGTGGTAAAAGCGAATGTTGAAAAGGGCATAGATTTAGGCTTTTGACATTTACCAGCATTAGAAGAATATCATGGTGGTCTAAGCTCTTGCGAAAGTACAATGATATTGATATTACCTATTTCTTTTTAATTGCTTCATAATATTAACTGACATGTTATCTGTTGAAAGTGTTCAAATCTTATCGAATTCTAGCATTTTGACGAATACTTCGACTATCTACTGGTCCAAACAATTTAAATACAATGCGTATTCTCTTTCTCCTTATTTTTTCGATATGATATGATATCAACAATCAAGTTTCAATCTTTTGTTCTTAATTAACGCATGTTATTCGTACTGCTCACATCAACAATACATCGTTTATTTGCAAAAACCAAAAAGCCCTCAGCATCACATTTCTCTTTTCCATCTAATTAACACCCCTTCATTTCGTTCCAAATCAAACAAACTGTTTGTCTCCCTTCTGGTACTATTCTTCCAAAGCACCTTGTAACAATCGTAATCAGGTTAATCGAATAAAAACCACACAAACACAGTCATTCGTCGGCAGGTAACTTACCATATGATTAAGCTCAACCGCAGTGGCGTGAGTTCACACCATATTGCTTTAGCGTACCTCGTTTCTGTTTTCTTCATCACTCACCTCACGTATTCGCCGAAAGGTCCGCTCCTAAACTCATGTGCCCCTCCCGTTGGATAATAGTTGTTTAGTCAAATAATCCGTTAATGGGGTGTAATTTTCGGGTTTTTCTTTTCCAGAACGTCCAGAATCGAACGACCCGAGGGTAAACACTCCAATCGGTTTGCTTCGGTTGGAGCGAAACCGTAATTATGTTGTTAATTCCGTCCATTCAGCACTTGGTTTGTTCAAGCTAGGAACGATGGATGGGGTCCTTCACTGTTATGACGTCTGTTTTCACATTCACACCAGCGTCGGTTCGCTGTATAATTTGTCTCATTCATTATGCATCTACTCGTGCCGAATTACATTATGGTCTTTCCTCATGGGCCGACCGTGTGGTTGGAATGTGTATTTGTTTTACGATCGTTAAGTGAGGTTCGGCTCTTACTCGATCGCTCAGGTATTTTGTACCTAGAGTCTGTGTATTAGCCCGTACTGTACTTGGTTAAGTACCCATTTGTGATTATCGTTCATAAAACAAAAGAGATTGCATTGTAGCACATTCAGGATACTGCGATAAAACGGCTGACGGTGCTAAGCCATCTCTAGAAAATGTGCGATAATGATCATTATTTATTTCTGCAGAACACCATTGGATGGAAGAAAATTTTGATCATAAATCAAAGAAACCCGTATTACTACACATTTCATTACTCAAATCAAAGTACATAATCGTTCAGATCATGGCATAGAATTGAGTCATTTTTCTAGCGTATTATGAATCTCATTCAAAAAATTCTTGTTTGGATGAAAGGTAATTGTAATTGCTTAAAGTACTTTGTTTCACATACCAAACAGCTCAACAAATATCCTTTGTTAGATTAGTTTGGTTGACTAAATGACATAGTTACCAATCTACATGATATACAGCCCTTGAGTAAATCGTAAAGCAATTTTATGTCTTCCGAAAAAGGTGCGCCATGAACCGTTAAAGCCTGTTTCATTGCCTGTTTTTGTCATGTTTCGGGTCATCAGACCTACAAGCCATCACCAGCTCTAGAACGCATGTACTTTCATCAGCTTCGGTGTGTCAATTTACTGCAGTTTTATTGTCCCGTGTGATACCATCGGCAAGATTCGAGGGATGCTTGGTCTTGGTCAAGCGCGCGAATGGCAAGCGCACATAAAGATCATCAGAACGATCGACGCATCGTCGGCGAAGAGGATGTTCAACGCGATGTAAGTAGCGTAATGCTTACGATTCACGCCACCAACCGACCGTTAACTGTTAGCAACGTCTGTCGACACAATCCAAAATCGACTAACAACAGTCGGCGAACCTCCTCGACAGCCTCCGACGTGTCCAAGTCTCGCCAAGCTCCATCGTTCGATCACTGCGCCATGATAAACCTAATGGATCGCAACCATACGATCTAAAGTGGTTTTATTTATTTTATTTAGCTTTTTCTTCTCTTGTTACTGCTGCTATTGGAAGCCACCGACCGGCCAGTTCATCTGTTCTGTTCACTGATAGGAGCGGAACCAGGACCAGGCCAAATCTACAATCTGCACACATCGAAAAACGGCTGGTTTTTGGTTGGTTTTTGGTTCGGTTTTTGACCGTCACACAGCTTAGATTGGAGCGTACTGATTGGGGAGACGCTTTTGGAAGAGAGCTTATTTCGTTCCCTGACCATACTATCAGTCGACTGTTGGACTGCTTTTCTTTGGCCCTTATTAGATAGCGTTTCCTTCGGTGTGGTTGTGCTAATGCCAGAGGTCCTTGACTTGTGGTGGTGGGGAGATATTATTCCGCGATGTTGTCCCAGTGGCGAAGACGGCTCGATACAAAGGCTGATGTGTGATAGCTTAACTAAATGGACCACGATGTTGGGCCATCGGGAAACCGAAAACCTTTTACTGTTGCCCGGAGCATTGACGTTGTGATAGGATTAGCTCGAGAGCAGGGTCGTGCTAATTAATAATCCGATTTTAATGAATCATACTCTTTGGTAAGTCGGGACAGAGTGCTAGCGAAACGTCTAATCAGTTGAATGCATTATTGGAAATGAAGTAAACGGATAGTGAACTTTTTTTTACGGAAATTGAGGATAACTCTTCGATTTCTTTATCAGAGAACTTACTCAAACTACCTTCAAGAATGCACATCATTATTCAGCAATCAAAACAGTTGCGACTATTTGTTACACAAAGAAACAGTGGTCATACAATCGTCCAAGACCAGGAACAATTTATCTTCTATTGGCGCCATTAAACGATCACCGTAGAACTGGCTAAAGCCTACATTTGTTCGGCATCCACACGACAGACTCTTTTACTTTCTCTGCAGTATGGAAAGCGGGACATGAAGTCACCACGTCCGGCGTACGTTGGCGCGACAATTTGGTATTTTGCGATATATTGTCGCGATCAGCAATCCCTAAGCCGACGAAAAATGGTTTACATTTGGACCATATCATCTCTCCCTCTCTTTACTCGTTGACTTATCTCTTCAACCCTTCCTTTTCTTGTCTGCCTTTCGACCACATCCCACTCTGTCCAGTGGACGGAGCAAAACTAAAGATTTCAACGGCAGCAACACGAAGAGCCTCTTCTGGGCCTCTCCTTTCCGTCGTTGGAGTCGGCTGGCGCTTGGCGCTCGGAAAAGAAGAATGATATCAGTTCGCTTATCGGCATCCAGCACTTAAAGCAATAAATTACGGAAATTCTGCTTGGCTCGCTCGATCTGGGCCCGCCAGAACCACCTTCGGGATTTATGAAATCACTCTCGCAGTGCTCCCCAAACTACGCTCTCGTACATACGCGCTTACCTTTGCATCGAATGTTGCGTTGAAAGCTTATCAGGGATTTATTTTCCTCGTCCTCCACGCATTACCACACTTCCCCTGTTTCTAGATCGCAAATGGTGATCCGATGATAGTTTGTTCTGGACGGCGAGAGTGGCGAGAGTAGCAACTGGAAGCTAAAGTAAATCCCGCCCTCAATTCTTAAGCAGCCGACTGTTGGGCTCCATCTCGCCTACCAAGAGTGAGATTAAGCTCGAACTGACGCCAGCTGTTCAAAAAAGTATCTAAAGCTATCAACATTGTTTGATTAATCTTAAAATACTTCGGAAAGACAATCTGACGCAGAGCTTAGGTTGATAACTTCAATGATTTGGGAAAGAAAATATGTTTGAGGACAATCTTTGAACAAATTTCAAAATTGTATCGAAGATAATTCCATGTGATGTATTCAAAAGTTTTGTATTGAGCCGGTCTCATGGTACAGTCGTCAACTCGTACGACTTAATAACATGCCCGTCATGGGTTCAAGCCCCAAATAGACCGTGCCGCCATACGTAGGACTGACTATCCTGCTATGGGGGGAAATCAATAAGTCACTGAAAGCCAACCCCACAAGTGGGTTGGTAGGCCTTGACCGGCATCGGTTGTTGAGCCAAAAGAAGAAGAAGAAGTATTCAAAAGTTTAGAATGTTAAATCAAGATTTGTGAAGTGCAATGTGACTAAAGAGAAGCAATATTTCCCAACATTGTAGGTTTGGGTTTGTCACTGAAATCTTAAATACGATCTCGAAATCTCAAAATCTCCTTCAGCTGCAAGATTATCAATAATTAGTATCCGATATCTTGCTACGTGCAAACACTTTTTTTACCAAGAAAGTAAAGGTCTGAATGCAGAGCTCCGATTGGTTAAAAGATCAGGAACACCATCGTTACTCCAACGGTTGGTATGTAAACGATCGAACCCAAAAGCTGTTTCGCCCCAATGAAGCTGCGAAGAAGCAAACAAAAGAGCAAAGCAAGTACACGATTGTACGCACCAACAAACAAAAAAAGCTTTCATCTACCTCCCCGACCAAAACCGGATGAAAACAGACCGTCCAACTAAAAGTATGGCGAAGGTGAGCGTTGGAGCACAGCATTTCAGAAAGCGAATGAGAAAAAGAGTTTGCTTATTCGATCGCAATGGTTAGCACCGCCCCAATCGCGTGTACAGCGCAACGCTGCACGCGATCAAGGCCTAAATAAACACTTTCAAGCAGTTCAGGTTGTGCGAGAGGTGCAAAGTTGAAGTTTTTGTTGAATATGGCTTGTATCAAGAGTAACGTATTGAATTCCAAACTTTCCCATGAAAGTGCGATTTTATTGTTTGTTTGTTAGTTTTGATAATATAAACGTATCCAAATAGATATAATTATACACATGTTGTTGACTTATCAACTCCATTATATGCTAAAAAATCCATATCACATTGTATCCCGTCGTTTAATGCAGTAAAACCAACTTTCCCGTCAACAACACACTGCTGAAACCTTAACAATAGATACACCAAGTACACTTTTTATCTCCACGCTACAAACGCTTATGTTACACATTCCTCACGACCGATGGTGATAAATTATCATCCAAGCGCCAACGCGAACGATTACAAACAACAACGAACGTGCACACACGCCGAAGGAATCTATCCACCTGGCTGACCAGATTTTGATTAGTGTCGTTGAATAGACGACGTTTTTTTTTGTGCCTTTTCCATGTATCAGAGTGTATGCGTGGTTTTGGGAGTTCCGTGTAAAGGGTTGCACAGGCTGCCGTTGACAGCGACCGCCGTCAGCACGATATCGATGCTGGAACATAAATCTTATGCTTAGACCACCTTCGCACCACCTTCACTGAGTTTGGTGGCTGATTTACATGCTTGCCGATATCACTGTACAGCCAACAGTGGCGCAACATTCCTGGTACGATTGACAGTGCAAAAAATTGGGGTCTGCTCGTTGGTGGAAAGTTTTGGACCAATCGATTGAGTTTGTGACATTTTACCGCTTTTCCATAATCGAACGATGGTTTATCGGGTGTGAGCGCGTGAAAATGGGAAGCAAAACGAGCGAAAAGAAAAGAATTACCCGTGGAAGGGATTGTTGGGTGTTGGTCGGTCGCTTATCTCTACCAACCACAACCAGTGCTGCTCGTGGAGTGGAATGCTTTGAGTTACAACACTGACAATTCTTGGCCGTCGTCTCAAGCAAGGTATTTGAAAGTGTCACCAGAAAACAAACAATCCTTCCATCATTTCCGCTGAAGGTAACTTTTGTTTGCTACGGAGAGCAATAAATTGCTACCAACTGATGGCGATCTCAAGCATGGGTCAGGGAGCATTGATGGACAGTAAAAATAATTGCATTTGGAAGTGTTTCTGAAGCAAGTGGGTTATAGAAAAGACTTCAAACATCAGAAAAACTTTAAATCTAAAAACTATTGTTGATGAATTTTAACGTTGAATACAATTGTGAAAATGAAGCCAACGCATTCACATAAATGAGTTTTGTCGTTATCAATTGTTATCTCCATCGAAACACTAACACCGGTTAATCCTGCTGGAATTTAAAATATACCATTCGTTGCCATTGAGCAAAGGCGTTGATGAGGAAAATTCCATATCAATTGCAAATTAATTGCAACCCAATGGATGCAACAGTACAACAGACGACCAGACCAAAAAAAGGGTATCGTAAAAGCTCTGGCGCCACGATAGTGTCCCCATGTTTGGACAAAAGAGTTGAAGCATTGCACATACTGGTAACGAAACATATGCGGTGGTTAAAATGGCTGTTTTGGAGGCGGTTGATTTCAGTTTATCGCAACTCCGGTGCCCACAAGCATTGTTTCATGGTTCAGTACGCTTAGCCGTCCGTGAACCGCGAGTGAGTCTCTGTAGGCTATAGCTGATACCAACAGGTTCTAGGGAAACATTTTTTTCCTGGTCCGACTGAGGCTTATAACCAACCAGGTTAAATGATACAGGTTTTGGATCAATTTGAAACAGCAAGCCAACGTTAAATACTGCGCTATCATTATAACGCATTTTTGAATAATTTAGTCTGATTGTCTTATTTGTTACATTTATACTTACTGTCATATTTAAGTGTTGCCTTTTAATCTGAATTTCCATACTGATAATTGTTCATAAATTGCTTTTTATAACCTTTTGTAGCATTGTTTTGTACAATTTTAAGAGCCTCTATAGAAGAGGGTACTGGGAAAGGGTTCTTTCAGTAAAGAAATAAATATTTAACTTTGCTCCAAACGGATATGATGATAGATTTCGCTATTTCAGCTCGCCAGGACGAAGGAACGTTGGCGATGGGGAAATTTATTGCCGATTTCCTACTAGTATTGGGAGGAATATTGCCCAAGAGAAGGGATCATCTTTGATAGGAACGTTCTTTTTAGTAACCGGCCATCCCATCGAGTCTGCGCGACTATGTGACCGTGCATAAATTTCGCAACAAGATCCGAACGACCCACGGTCATATTGCCATTTAATGTTTCTTTTCGATGTTTATCCTATTTTCTATTTCCTTTCCTTTCTTTTTTCTTTGCAGGTAAGTTTCGCGTGAAAGACAAAGAGAGAAAGATGGCAAACCCTTTTTTGTTCAGTTGTTCCATCTTTCTGATCGATTGTTTCGTTAACGTAAGTGAAAAAAATGTTTGATTTATAGCTCGAGCTGGTTCAGCGTTGGTTAAGCGCGTTCAACAAACTTTGGTACTGAGCTAGCATCGGAAATCACGCAAAAGATCATCAAATGTGTGTAATATCCTTTCTTCCTTTTTTCCCATAAAACCACACTTTCATCATGTACTGTAAAATCCCGATTACATTGCCAAACCCCTTCGTTACATCCACATTTATCGTTCAAACAGGGCAGTTTGAAAATAATCCGAACGCCAACGCTTGCCCGATAATGGAGTGTCAAACTTCGAACCTATCGAACGTCTTCATCATTATGCAAACAACCGATCCGACCGTGTTTTTACTCTCCTTTAACCAAGGCAGCAGCGGGAAAGCACTCGATCGTTGAACGATCCCATCCGGAAATGGAAAAGCTGTCGCCTGGTGCACATCCAAAGTTATGCATTTTTCATTCCCGCTCCACTTGCTTCCCGATTACTTCTTCTGGCGTTGGACACACACCACACACACGAAAAAACCTTTCCGAATATTATTACGACAACGGAAATAAAATGTCGTCGTTTATCGTGTGCTCCCTCCCTCCCTGAAGCCGGTGAAAGTGGGACGCTGGAACCAGGCAAGAAACGATATGTCGGATTAGGTGTCCTTCTTTATGCTTACTGCTCTGGTAGTAGTTTGCTACTAGTAGCTGGTAGGAAGGTGCTGTTTAGAAAATCTATTTCTACCACACCGAGCATGCAACGAAATCAGCATCCCCAAAAGGCTTCAAAAGTATCGCCACTCCCCAACAATGACACAGCATGAACACCACTTCCTGCTCACAGTGGGACAATCCTTCTTCCCTCTATTTCAACCAAACCAACAAGGGAGATGGCACACCAACTGTACGACACAGTGACGGTCGGGAGTATGCTTTTATCTCGTTCGCAGTCGAACAAATCTTCTGCGATGCAGTTTTCGCTATAAATTGTGTGATACGAAATTTTATAAATAATATTTAACGTCATCTCACAGGATGCGTCCCCGGGGAGGAGTGCAATCTTGTAAAAAACAGGATTGTGGTTGGTGATGGTTTGACGTCTTCCCCTGCAGAACCAATCCCGAATCCCGATTCCTGTTGCAACGCAACGATAGGAAGGCATCGCTGCAGAAAGGCATCCCTCCACTCGGTATCAGTTGGAATGCAGAGCCTTTTCTTGACACAACCTACGGAAAAGAAGACAACGGCGTTTTTCCTTTTTCGACTTGCACCAGAGCTGGTCGTCGGTGTTTGCAGATCGGTTCGTCTTGCTTCTTGCCCCAGTGACCACCAACACTCGTCGAGGAAGCGAGTTCTTTCCAACTTCTCGTGCTTCGACGGATCTCGAAAGCAGTGATTTCCTGTTTTACCATTCAACGAACGGCACAAGGCTGGCAAGTCGGGAAGGAGAGCTATCAGCTCGAAGCACTGATAACCGTGCTCTGCAGCTTCGGATAGCACAAGACGCTCACACAAACGCGCGCGCCCACAGTGTTTGAGTGTAAGATGTGCATTCCAAGAAAGAGGATGCAGAGTCCGCCCGTGCTGCAGCCAAGAAATGCACTCCCGATAGAATAGGATAGAACAGGAGGGAAAAGGAAATGAGACGACGAGGAAATGATGATGAACTTTATGAAGCGTCAAACCGGGCAAAGGAACGTTCCGAACGAACTTGCATCGCCACTGATAACGACTCTAACGACGGTATGAGGACGTCCGTGGAATCCTTCCAGAAACACACCCGAATGCACGAGCTCGCTAAGAAAAAGAATAAATATAGCCTCCCGGCAGGGACGGGCGAGTGCCGGTGGCCGCAGAGTGGAGGGAAATCAAAACCGGATGAAGCTTGAAACTTTGTTTCGCTAAACGACAGCTCTGTGGAGGGCTCTGTGAAGGCAGATCCTTAGAATGCTTAGTATCATGAAGATTTCCCGTTCTCGGTGAGCGCATGGGTGTGTGAGTGTGTGCTGAAGCAAAGTTTCGAAATCTGCTCAATCATTCTGGTGCATCAGGATCTCGAGTGAATCGTTCTCGCCCGGCTCAGTCAAGGAGCGCTCGGTTTCCGCGAATTCTCACTGCCGCTCCATTGCATCAAGCTTATCATTTGTTCACATAGACTGCGAGGTTGGTTTTCGTTCCAACCCTTTAGAAGTCCTTTTTTCTCACACATCGTTATCCTGAACTGCTCGGAAGCGTTTTTTTCCTTTCTTCTCTCTATCGTCTTTACGGTAAAGTGGCCACCGGGAATTAAGCGTCCTTTGCGTATCGCTTGCGGCAGACTGGCAGGAACGGCCACCGCTACGATTGAATGTTAATCGAAAGGCTTCATGCGAATTAAGGAAGGGACTCGGTCGATGGCCACCTCATTCTACCACACCAAGTGCACAATCTCCTCTCAAGAGTCATCCAAATCATCGGCTGCATCTTGCACTCGTTCTTTTATTGTTAACCCCTGCATTTTTTCCTGTTTTTCATGATTAACTCATGCCAGACATCGTCTCGTTTACTTTCTTCTTCCGTTTCCGTTCTGTGTTGATGCACTAACTGATGTAAAACTGTGCCCTGACTTCAATTACCTTCCTCTCGTCGGCGGCATGATTGATCGCTTGAAGAGGAAATCGATCCAAGCCAAGATGATGTTTGCTTTTTCGATCAAGCACAAGCTGGGTGGTCGGTCTGATGCAAGTGGATGGATTTTGAGCAAGGAGAAGAGCTTCCTGTATCGTTGCATCCCTTGACTGGTCCATTTCCCTTGCCCATGGCGTTGCAGTCATTTCAAGCAAAATTGACACCATCACGACCGATTGATTGAAGTGTGTATCCGTGATGCTGGTGTGGCCACTGATAAGAAACGGAGAACTAGTCATTGTTCGTGACTTTCTTGTGACTCATGGTTTTAATAATCGTATATGGGTATAGATTTGTTTGAATGCTGCTTGCAATTCCAAAACTTTCATTTTTCCAATTCCTTAAAATAATAGCTCCTCTAAGTACGCATTTTAAGCAAGTAAATCATTCAAAACGGCGCATTGCTATCAAACTATCGTAAAACGTTAAGTTTATCTCTTCAAACATTCATCAAACTTTCCTTTCAAACGCTGTCATCACCAACATTCACCAACTAAGGTTATTCGGAAATGCAGTTTTTCCGGAAAAGCCATGAAAAAATGTCAAACACTCTGCCTAACGGGTCAGAAAGGTCGTTTCCTAAACGGTGCGTACATTTGTCAAGTTCTCTGGAGCAAATAGTCAGAAGAACCACAGCACACAATCCTTTGCTTCCGTTGTTTGGACCGCGAGTCACCACTTTTTGTACCGACTGACACACACTTGCAATGCAGCCCGCGGACGACGTTTGAAGTTCGGTGCATCAACGGTCGATTACAATTGACCCGAACGCATCTCTTGTTGTCCTACTCGTGCTCTTTCCTTCCTTTCTTTCTAAGTATTGACGATATTCCGCGAAATTTGTGCAGAAAAACCACTGCCTACAGGGAACTGCAGCTGCATTTCGCTCCAATGATCCAGGCGCCAACAACAGGAACACCGTCCAGGACTGTCAGTTAGCTTGAGAGTAGACGACTCGAGTAGGACGGGATGAAAATGAAACCGCGACACCACACAAGAAACGCGCTTTTCTACTGCAACAGCTAGACAACGAACGCGCAATGCGACTGCAATCACGCATTGCTCATCGAACGCATCCTTTGCTGCGTTTTCCCAAACCAAATTGAACACTCGTTTCCGTTCGTGGAAGGTGCGCTCTCGCAGTACAGTTCAGGCTGATTGCAAAGGGGCGATTGTCAACGCTGCCAGTCCCCGTCCTTCAGAAGGAGCTACGTTGGGTGGTAAAATCGAACAGAACGTCGTTCATTGGAGCGATGCATGGTTTGATGAATTTGATGAAACATCACCGTGCTTCCTACCTTCTTCACTGCTATGAACCTAGGCGAGAGAAGTTTGTTCGTAATCGAACGGTCGACGAGAGAGTCCTTCCATCATCGCCATCAACAACAACGAACGAATAAACAGCAGCGGCCAGAAGGACGACGTTTCGACGGATATCAATTGAAACTCGCTCGTTGGTCGTTGCCATGGACGGTGGAATGCATTCATGGTGCACCACGATGCACCGACCGCACGGTTCTTCCGGCACAATGAAGTGTTGTGCTGTGTGTTGGAGTCTGGGCTGTTGTTTGGAGGCATTTTTTTACGTTGATTCCACATCCTTTTCTAGTGTCAATTTGGGGTCTCTTTCTTGTGGAAATTTCTCTCGCTCTGTCACAACGAATATTCAAGAATAGTTTCGACCAACTTCCTGGTTGTAATCACGTCTACCGGGATGTCTCACTGTGTTGTTATTCGCTGTACTCCTTCCACCATGACATGTGAGTGCAGCAAATCAATAACTGAAAGGATTTCGCGAGAAGGCATCATGTCGACCGAGCCTTGTAAGTAACCAAAAAAAACACGAATCAAAACACACGTGCTACCGGCATCACACTCTTTTCGACAGTCGAACTCTATCGGTAAACGGACTTATCGCTATCGAATGTCATTGCCTCTGATGGAAGCCGCCATATACAATAGGGTTGGAAGGGTTTTTCTTCCCATTTTTACATCATCCGACCCAAAACGTTATTTGCTTCTATCCTTTCCCAGTGATGACAAACGTGGACGTAGTTCCACCCACCAGCGTTGTCTCGGTTGACGTTCGGCGAGATTAGACATCCGGCCCGAATGCGGATGAATGGACACGTTTGTCCGCGTTGAGAGTTTTTTCTCCTGTTTTTGCTCCTGTAACGCTCGTCCTTCTGATTTCTGCCTTCAATCGTGCCCGGTCAGTGCATCAATGTACCGACTGTTTGAATGCACAATGCTGGTTGCATTTCTAATCAAATGAAAACTCCCTTTTTTGTCGGTGTGTCTTCTCGATATCGACGGTTGTCAGTCGGTCCGTCAGAGCTCGCTTATCCGCATACGTCCAACTGATAAGCACCTGTCAGCCTCCATCTCTGCTCTTCTGCTCCAGAAGCTCCATGCAACGATGCAGTTTACAATTGAGGTATACGACAAACAACGAACGTCAAACTGCAAAACTCGACATCGATCACACAGGCAGCTAGGCGTCTCCATGGCAATGGATCGTTTTAGTTGCGATAGCTTAAATTCCTATTTTTATTCCGCCTTTCCGTCACTCTTTTCACACTTCACACGAAGCTTTTCGTAGTGTTGAAGGCTTGATATCTGGCATGTAGAAGAAGTCAAGTTTTTTTTTTTATAATTCCATTATCTCATTTTACAGCGGGATTATGATGGAGATTTCGCGATGAGCCTTTTGCTTCACATTTCAGTTGCTGCTCGCTCTGGTTTGAATAAATCCGATCGCTAAACACTGATGGTGTGTACCAGAAATCCCACCTTGTCCTCTTCTCTTGCAAATGCGATTTTTCGCGACACTTAAACGTCACGCACCGTCAGCAGTTTGGGACTTTGGGGTGGCTTTTGAAGGTCAGCGATGAGGCGTTAACCCGCATTTCCCGCTCTGCGGTGGTACTTTGGTCCAGCTCAGTGTGGCTGGAAAAGGGTTGATAAAGTTTTTAGTGATTTTTAAGCTCCAAAACCAAGTAATGTAGGCCGAGTAAAGGGTTCGGATGTAAATCCGTGCTTAGAGAGATCTAGGAGATTATGCAGGTTTGATTATGTTCGTAGCAGGAGAGCTAAATGTTAAATGACGGTTCCCAGTTTTACGATCAGTTTTGGCCCAAATGATATTTTCTTGTCAAAATAAAAATGTGTAAAATATGATAAGAATGCGGAGGAGATAAGTTTGCAATCAAAGTTTCTCGAGGCATCATTTCTCACAAAGAATAATAACCATTTCTTATGAAACAATTGCATTCACTTAAACAATTGTTGTATTTCTTTTGACAATGCATAAAACGCGCAAATTTCAATGCGCGCAATTTTAATTTCTTTTTTAATGGCCATTATCCGCCGCCCATCCCAACACGGAATGAAAACCATTAAACCAGATTTCACCGATTCGCATGCCAAATGCCGGGGACAATTTGCTTATTTAGATGAGCAAAATCATCCCACCATCAACGATTGTGCGTTTTTTTATTCCTTCCTCCCATCAACACGTGCTGCCTGCTGGTCCTGCTTATCCTCGCTTGCGGTACGTTTGCCTTCGGTGGAATCGGTGGGACTTGGGGACACTAATGTGGCGTGCGAGGATAGAAATTAAAGACTCCCACTTCAACCGTAGCACAAGGTGGCCAAATGTTCTTTTTTAATCGCCACGGCACCTTCCAAACCGCTGAAGAAACATCACCGACTGGCTACCATTTTAATTGCAAACGCTTCATTTTCACCGTTTATGGTGCTCTTCCTCTCTCTCTTGCTGGTTTGAAGTACAGGACAGTATGGGTCAAAAGTCTTGTTTTTTGGTTCTATTTGTCCCAGAAAAAACGTCTTTAACTTTCCGGCGTTTTATGGCAACGCATAAGGGTGACGCTCGAAGGACATAACTAGAAAAAAAGGACACGCAGTTTTAAAAGCGACGAAGGTGGTTCGGGGTGATCATTAAGATGTCGTTTTATTTACCATTTTCACGATTAGAGTATCGCAACCGACGGTGTCCGAGGCGGTCCGAAAGGTATGATTTTAAAACTGCTTCTTATCGCGTTTACCACCTCGCCCTCCCATGTCCTCTTTTTTACCCGTCCCGTGCACTCAACATGTCCGGAAATGAACGAAACCAGCCTTGATCCATCCTCAGCACAACTCAACCCCCGTTCTATGTTTCGCCCATCGAGATTGTGATGGCGACGATGACGCTGATGATGATGGAAAATGAGAGGATTAAAAAAGGTGCACGATGCGATGTAAAATATCATTCGTTTATCATTTTTTATGGCCGTTTGTGGCCCCTTTCCCCTGTGTTATCCCCTCGGACAGCCCATTGGTGGAGCAACACTGAATCCGTGTTTATACTGCGTGCTCGTTTGCTGTCGGGGTTTGATAGCGCGACGTGGACGATTTTAACTGCCAGACAAGCACCAAAAAGAATGAGATAAAACACGCGAATACACTCACACACAACCACATTGCAGCAAACGACTGGCCAGCCACACACAAGAAGTAAAGTGTTACATGGTTGTTGTGACGTGCGCTTCAGCTACTGGCCAGGTGAACACATCCTGTAAGGAATCATCGTTCTCGATGCTCCCAAAAGGTTGTCCACCCTTTGCTTTGACTTGGCGTTAGCGAAAAAACCCGACATTTTCGTTCTCTTTCGTCGCTCATCACTCACCAGTCTCGGCATGCTTCCCAAATACCCAAACAGACACCGTGTGGATAAGTGTCTGGAAAAGAAACCAACGAAAATTAAATTTGATCCATTTGAGAAGATTATCGCTCCTTGCCAGTAGTAGAGCCGGATGACGGCAACCATCCCTCCGGAGTCTCCCGTGACACTTTGTCGTTGTCCTCCCGAAAAAGGCACTCCATCGGTTGAGCTGAATGGTTTTACCTTGAAAGGGACTCCCCGACTCCGGAAGGATGGTTGT